>NC_133772.1:83747499-83763093 GCF_003597395.2 Chelonoidis abingdonii
GTTCCATAGCCTCCTCACCCAGATGCCCAAGAACGCCGGGGGGGTGGGGGGGGAAAGAGGCTGCTCTGGGCGCCCTGCCACTCCACTCCAGAGGATGGCCCAAGCAACAGAAGGCTGTCATTCAAACAGTTTGATTTTTAGTGTGGCTACAATAAGCAATGTGGCCTTGTCCTTCCCTCCTCCCCCACCCCACCCAGGCTAACTTGTCCGTTATCTCATTTTAAAAAAAAAATTAAAAAAAAGAAAGAACGCATGGTTTCAAAACAATACTTTATTTCGAAGGGGGGAGAGTGTTTGGCTTACAGGGTATTAAAATCAACAAAGAGGGCAGGTTTGCATCAAGGAGAAACACAGACAACTGTTACATCGTAGCCTGGCCAGTCATGAAACTGGTTTTCAAAGCCTCTCTGATATGCAGTGTGCCTTGCTGTGCTTTTCTAATCGCCTTGGTGTCTGGCTGCCCAAAATCGGACACCAGACGATTTGCTTCAATCTCTCACCCTGCCATAGATATATCCCACCCCCTTACTCTCACAGATATTATGGAGCACACAGCAAGCAGCAATAACAATGGGAACGTTGGTTGGGCTGAGATCTGACCTAGTCAGCAAACAGCGCCAGCGAACTTTTAAACGTCCAAAGGCACATTCTACCACCATTCTGCACTTGCTCAGCCTATAATTGAACTGCTCCATACTACTGTCCAGGCTTCATGAGCCATGGGAGTAAGGGGCAGGCGTGACCACGCGGTGCTGCCGGCTGGGAGAGCAGGCTGAGCCAGAAGCCTTCAGCTTGCATGATATTCCAGGAAGGACTGAATCTCCATGAGAAGAAACTTAAAGAAGAGAATAACCTAGAGTCTCTGGCTCCCATTTGGTGCTCTAAGAGGACGATAGCCATGTCTGTTCAAGTGCCCCGATCGACCTCACCGAGGTCTGTCAGGAGCACCCAAAAGATGTACGACGGCTATCAGTCCTACTGCACCATATGCCACAAAGGCAAGGAGCTGCTGTGGTATAACAATGCAGTACTGCATCTGCCAGCAGCACCCAGAAGACGTACGGTGACGGTGAGCTGAGCAGGCTCCATGCTTGCTGTGGTAAGGCATCTGCATGGGTAACCCAGGAAAAAAGGTGCGAAATGATTGTCTGCCGTTGCTTTCACGGAGGGAGGCCTGACGACATGTACCCAAAACCAACTGTGACAATGTTTTTGCCCCATCAGGCATTGGGAGCTTAACCCAGAATTCCAACGGGCAGCGGAGACTGCGGGAACTGTGGGATAGCTACTCACAGTGCACTGCTCTGTAAGTCAATGCTAGCCACAGTAGCGAGGACGCACTCCGCTGACTTAATGTGCTTAGTGTGGACATACGCAACTGACTGTATAAAATCGGTTTCTAAAAATTGACTTCTATAAAATCGACCTAATATCGTAGTGTAGACATACCCTCAGGGTTGCCCAACGCTTCCATTATAAAGACTCAATTTTCAGTTCCTTAGAACGTTACCAAACTAACTGTTTGGGCTGCAAGTTTCCATGTTGGGTGTCTGTCTCAGACTGATTTTTTTGGAAAAGTTATAGAAAAAATGGTTGAGCCATTTCCCAGAAAGAACAGGAAAAACTATACTGGTTTTGCCCATGTTAAAAAAATGTTTATAACCATAATTTCATTGAGAAACTTGGGAGTCTACATGCTTAGCAGCAAGAATTTTAAATTTGTCAAGTAGGGAGGCTCCATCAGGGATGTGCCTTTTGCTGTTCCTGTGAAAAGTGTCCAAATTTGCCCAAGTTATGAGCTTTTGAAATACTTCCGTTTGTAAATGCTCAGTAGACATTAGTTAGAATTTGGCTGCTAAATTCTCTGCAGAGTCCTTCTGTACTAAGCATGTTCCATCCTGTCCCACGTGCCTACTAGAGTGCCATGAGCACTGGGTGTCATAGGCTGGGGGAGGCTGTGCCTCCCCAAATGGTGTGACCCTGCCCACGCTCTGCCCCCAGGCCTTCCCCCTCCTGCTTCCCATTCTGCATAGCTCCAGTCTCCCTGTGTGGTAGTCCTGGCTTGGGCCACGTCACCTGCCTTTCCTCCCAGCGCTTGGGGACTGAAGGGCCTGGGACCATGCTGACAACCTTGCTGGCACTCCTGAGATGAGGCCACGCCACCCTCCCTCCCAGGGCTAGGGGCGTTAGCCTGGGGCAGGGCCTGCAGCCACAGTGAAAGGACTTTGGGCTCCAGCGGGGGGATTGGGGGAAACGCAGAAGGGACAGGGCCTCGGGTGCAAAGGATGGGGCTGAGGGCTAACCTCCCCCCAGCCGGCGGTTCACATGCCACCCATGCGAACTGCATATGTGCCATTCCACACAGAGCAACTGAGCATCCCAGAACTGCTTCTCCTAGCAGCCAAGGGCCACTGGAACTGGCAACAGGGAGACTGAGGGTATGTCTACACTGCAAAAAAAAAAAAACCCTGCAGTTGGCCCATGCCAGCCAACTCGGGTTCGCATGGCTCGGGCTGTGGGACTGCTTCACTGCTGTGTAGACTTCCAGGCTTAGGCTGGAGCTGGGGTTCTCTAGGACCTCCCAGAGCCCGGGCTCCTGCCTGAGCCCGGGCTCCTGCCTGAGCCCAGAAAGCTACGCAGCAATGACAGCACTATATAGTTTTGAATTTTTGTACTTCTTCCCAAAAACTGCGCCTGATTGTAAAGAACAGGAACTAGGTCCCAAGCACTGAAAGAAAACTGATCTGGCCTTCTCCTGTGAAAGCATCTCTGGAGGAGTCTCTCCTGGTTTGGGAGCAACTGGGGCAGTTTCCCTTGGAGGAACCTGAACTGGGTTTCTTCATAAAGAAAATGTCTTGGCCTTTTGCCTGTCCTGTCTGGGTGACCACCACACTGAGGGACGTGGAACAAATGGATATAATAACCTTGGTAGCTAACAATCCCTAAAATAATTCATCTCCTTGTAGAAAGAGGACAGGAGACAAATACTATTTCCACTTGTCCCAAATTTTGGTTTTAAAACCTGGGATGGCAACAGATATCTGAGTGCAGAATTATCTGCCTGCTCAGAGACAAGGATGCTTGGATGATCATACAAGTGAGCTGCCTTTGTAATTCACAGGAAGAGAAACGCAGCCCCAAGTGTCTCAGACTTGGAGAGGTCATAATCCAGGAAAATCCATAAGGTACTGCACAATTTATATACCATGTCAAAATAACTGAAAAAAAGTTATGCTCTCAATGTAAGTGAAAATTAGAGCCACCTGACTACATCAGATTATCCTACCAAGCAGCAGCAGATAGCCATGTAGACATTGTCTTGTCACCATAGAAACAAGGGTGAAAAGATTTTCCTATATTTGATACACTGGTAATTTTCAAACAAATGGAACTTCACTCATCTTCAGACTCCAAAGCTGCTATTCATTTTAGAATTTAATGCAAAATGGCCTTCATTCTTAAAACTCTCCCTGGACTTGCTTTAGTTTGTGTCCTATTGACATTCTCTCTGTACTCCCAGCATCCCCTGCCCAGCTCTCTCTCTGTGTAAGACAATTTTTTCATTCTATCATTTAATTGTAAAGGATTTTGCAATGCAGTTTGTAGGAAACATGTTAAACTAAATAAAACTGCAAAGGGCAACTATGACACCAGTACCTTAACTCACTTCTACACTCTTCAAAACCATGTCCTCCCTTCAGAAGCCTGCACTTGGAAAGAGAGAGCGAGCTATACCCAGGGTTAACGCATCCAACATCTCCTCTCTGGTAATATGGATTCAAACACACTTTAATCCTGAGCAAAATGAGCATGATGGGGCTCAGTGTTTGAAGTACTCTGCTTTTAACTATACCCTCAAAATAAGCATCCAAATTGGAATTTAAAGCTTCTTACATGCCATGTTTTCAGGTCTGGTGAACATCAGAAGTCCAAGCCAATGAGATATATTCATGTGGGTTCATTTTAAAAATCAAAGGCCAAAGCCACCCCTGGAGTAAGACCACTGATTTTATTAGAGTTAAGCCAGAGATTAATTTCACCTTAATTTGGGACTCAGCACTAAAATAGCAAGTGTGTTGACAGAAGTGCGTGGGAATTTCAAATAGCTTGTCTGTTTTATACCTAGATGTTGGTGCTAGCAGTGTCTGTCTTCAATAAGTGCTAAATTTAGTAAAGCTAGTCTAAAAATTAAAACCCAAACAATTGCTTGTATCCATACTTTTAGCTCATCACAGACCTCGTATAGCCGAAGAAATGGAACACTAGTCAATAGCTGAATGGTTGTCTTTATATCTTCATTTAAAAATTTTTTTTTTCGAGTGGCAGTGAAGGGAAGATGAGAGCTTTTAAGAAAGTGATTTGAAAACTAGTTGTAGAGGTCCATTGTGCATCTCCCCTCTCACTTACAATATCATGACATCCCTGGGGCAGCTACAACAAGTGCTTACATGAAAAAGTTACATTAGGAAAGGATATACATTTTGAGAGGCTTTAATGCAATAAAAAGCCATCTCCTGTTGCTCTTCATCTCATCTTTTCTGTCCACCTGTTCTGTCTCTGGCTGCCCTCCACATGCATCTCTGCCACCTGGTCCTTTTCTTCCTCTTTTCCATGGACATCATTCCCTTTCATACTTCTTGAATCCTCTCATCCAAATACATAGCATGGACCTTGAGCAGAGGCAGCTCACTTCTACCTTCTTACAAGCAGCTGCTTTTATTGGCCACCAGACTTTTCCTTGCAATGAAGAGCACTGGGCACTTGTAACAGGAACTGCAAATGAAGAGAAGCAGCCAGCACCATGTAACCTATCTACTTCCCATGACGAGCAACTGCTCTGCAGATCAGTTTGGTAACTGCTGCTATGCAAGATGGTACCTCTAATAGGTTAGGAACCTTCACCTGCAGTACAGAGCTCAGCACTGGAAATGAGCTCAAATGCTGGCAACAGACTTGAACTCAAGACATGCTAGCCCCTAAATGAGAAGCATAATTAGCTGAGCCAGACCAATGATGTACAACAACCAAAGGGCAAGAAGTTCCGCCACTTTCATGTATGGAGTTGCCTGGATTTTATTAAACTTTTTCCCCCATTGATTTGTTTCCAGCTTGTGATCTTAAAGATTTCAGTTGTTTCAAAGCAGATAAGCAAGTTCCATCACACACACTGTGACAACAGAAACTGTCTTTTAAAGGAAGCGCTGGAGCAGAGTGGTCTTCAAAAGTTACACAGCTTATGAATGAACACTTAACTGAACCAAGCTTTTAATCATTAGACAAAGAGGAAAAGAAAAAAAAAATAAAGAGTACACAAAAGCAACACAGGGGATGTGTTTATGCCAAAGTTAATCCAACAGACTAAGCACAGTCATGCAGGAAGGATTCACAGGGTAAAGGGTCAATATAACCAAAATCCAAAAGAGAGACTTTAGACTGCATGAATTAAGTTCACAGATCCAAAAATTCCTCTGGCAGAATTGTATTTAAATAGAAACAGGCAGTCTGTTAGAAATTGAAAGTCAATAAGCTTTTAAAGACTATACAACACACTTTGTCAAAATCCATACTTAGGATGATGCAAGCCAGATATTTTCTTTTGTTTTAAAAACACACAGAAGACTTTCAGGAGAATATAAATGAAAATGGAAAGAAAGAAGAGGAAAAAAGTGGAGATGCAAAACTAATGTGTCAGAGGAAGATTCGAAGAAGAAAGTGGAACTAGGATAATATTCTAAAGGCTGTTAATAGTGGGAATGTGAATGAAGCAGATGGGCATTGGGCCATGTTCCCAAGGATTTGGGCCACGTCTCATCCCTGAGTTGCAGACTATTAAGACATTCCTTGGCAGGGTAAAGGTCAATTTGTAACTGACTAAAAGCATTTAGTTATACTCAAACAACATCCTTTACAGCCATGTGCACTCAAGAATCTTACAAAGCCATTCAAGCAAATGGTTTGAAGCAGGATCAATTTTCATGGTTAGAAATTTGGTCAGTCGAGGTCTGTCAACAGGAACAGTGAAACAGAATTACTTATTTCCGTTGCACTGGCATGCAAAGCATGGTAGGTGCTGTACAAACACCTAGGACAACTCAGGAACAGAAGCCAACTCATCTTATGCCCTCAAGAGAAGTACTCGATAGCAAAATAGGATATACCTCTGCATTCCATGTAGTTTCTGGTAGTCACTGGTCTTCTGAAAATTCTGCACATTTTGAAATGCAGAATACAGAGAAGAGACAATTCTGACACCTAGAAATGTCCATCCCCTCTTGAATACATACAAAGATATGGTAACTTATACAGCTCCACTTATTCATGTCATCATGTATAAGCAACTTAATATGCTTTTGTGAAAAATTAGAAATGGACCCAGGAGATAGTACTTGGGTAAGGTATAGGCTAAGGTTCAGTTGTACTGAAGTCCTTCAGGATGTTTCAGCCCAAAATGTCAGAAAACACATGAGATAACTGATCTTACTACATTTCTGCCAGTTCAGGCCAAAATCTCATGAGACTTTAGATATGCTCTAAATGAAACAGGCTCCTTTTCCTTCAGGCCCAAGCAGGAAACAAACCATGGGGAAGATTCAAATCCACAAAATTCAGATCTGACCATATGCCCCCACACCATTTGAGATTCAAAGGGGTTTAGATTGAAAATTCTACTTTTGCCAAACACTATATTTAACTGAAAAAATCTGCTATTAAAAATGTATATATAAAAAAAGGGAAAAACGTCTAACATCAGGAACATGGCACTGGAGTAATATGGATTCAAATATATGGAAAAAATAGGTTGCCCAAATTAAAGAGAGTTGGGTAAGAGACAAATGATGTCCACTTGATCGGCTAGCGGCTAGCCAACTTGAGCCACTGCCTTCAGAATACTGCTGCCAAACAGCAGCACTTGCTGATGATCAGTTAAGGGCTGCAGGTCATGTGGTGCTAACTCCGAGCATCTGGATACAGAACAAATTAAATTATATATTAAAAAAAAAAGCTAAAAAACACAGACATTTTCCTAATGTTACTTTTCTATATATGCAATTTCTGTTGTTGCCACAGGAATATGATTGCAAATGGTAGGGTATTATGAAAGGGAGAGAGCGTCCACAAGACATTCATAGCATGGACTATGTTTTAATGTGAGACTATGCTGCTATGAAGTCATGACAACTTATGGGAGACACACCCTGTTTGGTGCCAGACAGATAAAGGGACTAGCCCCCTTGGCATCAAACCATTTTTTGGGGGGGTGGGGAGGGAGGGAAGGGGAAGTGAGTCATTAACAAAACAAAGGTGCTGTTTCAATATCAGTTTTTAAAGGAAAAAATGTATTTATGACAATGATTGTTCTCTTACCTTTATAATCTTTTCAACGCCAGAGGAGCAAATCATGTAGGTATGGGGATTAAACCGAACCTGGTTTACAATTGACCGATGACCTTTCAATACCATAAATGCACCATTAACAACCCTGCCGATCCCACCTAGGCAAACAGAAGAAAGAAGAAGGGAACTGAATTGTAGCATACTATGTTTAACAGTACATCTTAACTATATTCTGTAACTCCTGTGTTGACAATAGAATATCAAATATGCACATAAAATTACTACAGAAAAAATGCAGCTCCGATGAGGACTATACCTCCAATGAATCGTACTTGGAGACTACACACTTCAATCTCCTAAATAAAAAACATAGGCAGTTTTAGAACCCTGGGATAAGTGATAAACGTATGCATCTCATATAAAAGAACAGCAATATATTTAATTGAACTGCAAGTGAAGCTGGCTTGTTTGAAGCAGAAGACCTACTAGAGTCTAAATTTGAGGCAGAGAAATTCACAGGTTGGTTCCCTAATCATTGTGGCTTCCTTTATCAGGGTAAAGACTGCAAGATAATTTGTGGGTAATGAAATGTAGCAAAAGAGCATTGTTCCACGGGGTGTGATTCCTTGTCATGAGGCAAAGGCAGTAATCCACACTGTATATATAAAGGGGAGTGCCAGAAAACAACGGTAGTATCTGTAAGGCCCTGCATTAGTGACTCCAATTTAAGTGTGAGAAGCTCTCTGTATTTTATTTTATTAGGTCTATTTCCCAATGACAACTTTTCACACAATCGATTCTTCAATGTATTTATATGCAAGTATAATTTGTTTGAGAACATGCACTTGCATGTTTAAATAAGGAAACATCATAATGAAGAATGTGAGCAAAAACAGCACTATTCTTTAAAAGTCAAAAATGAAAACAACTACAGAGGAAGGAAAATGATCTATCAAAATATAACTCCTGAGATCAAAATACATCTTTTAGAAAGCTGAAGACGGTTTACTGAGCTATGCTGCCTGCAGCAATCCTAAACTTAAAAAAACAAAAACAAAAAACCACACACACACACCACACAAAGCTTGCTTGTTAGGTTTAAACTGAACTGGTTTTCCCCCAAGTGGCTCTGCTCATCAGGTTTCATTCCCCCTTTGTCCCCATACTTGAGCTACTTCAGAACAAAGACGGTACTGTAGTTTGATTCCTATGTTGTCCTAATTAACTAGCAACATTTTCTCCTGAAATGGAGAGCAGTGAAATTTCCATCAAATGGCCATTTCCTGTAGGAAAAGCTGCACTGACACTAAATGGCAGCTGGGTAGGGGGAAAAAATACCAAAAACCGACATCTCAAATACAGCTTTTATAGCAGCCTTCCTTTGTAGCTTACATGAATAGCGTGAAACATGTAATCTACCAATTTCTCAACCTCTCTCTCTTAGTGAAAGCTTTCATCAGCTGATTTCTACTCCACTCCTCTACCCCTGAAAGCTCACCTCTCAACCTGGCAATGCATAAATGAGGGACATGTGACAAGAACCCAAAATGAGAGGGACACAAATTTACTTGATTTAAAACATAGGACTTCTTCCTTTTATGTAAAAAACTCTTTCCAGAACTTCAGTTTCATGGTACTTTATTTCTGGCAGAAGGACTTTTCAATGGTAAAAGAGAAAGGATGCTAAATCTGCGTGGGATACCACTAACTTTGGGACTTGAATGAACATACCACATTTGAGATGTATGCATGAAAGAAAGGGGAGAGAGGAGGCCATAAATTATATTAAAAAAAAAAAACCAAAACAGCAAGGCAGAGACAGCCTGGCCAAATGCTTCAAAACTTATAAAATGAAAAGACTCCCAGTATCGTCTGAGAAATTTGGGAAGTTCTTTCCCTTCACCTACATCTCTTCTTGGGCAGTCACCAAGATTGAACCAGGTGACAATTTCAACTAATTTGGGCAAGCCTCCACCGAAAATGCCTGTTATACGAATGGAATCCCACTGGCATAAGTGGAGTTGGTACGGGTATAACTGGAAGCAGAACAGGATACTAAATCCTTAATTTCACACACACCAGGGTTTGACTCCTCACCTTTTCATGCTATTGTCCATGCTAAACATTCATGATCACATTCATTCATGGCAACTTGCCTTACTTCTACGGCATTCTGTCCAACCAAATCACAACTGTCAATTAGCAGCATGCATCAGGCCAACTGTGCAAGGTTACGCCAAATGTATTTCTTGAAGTTCTTTTCTTAGCTTGGAGGAGAAACATTCCAGGAAAAAGCCTTAGGAGTAAGAAGGCAGAAGCTGCTCAGTAAATGTTTCCAATACAAGTGATGCCTGGAAGGCAAGTTTTAAACCATCCACTGATTCTACCACATTGGCTATTTGAACACACAGTAGTACAAGACTCAAGGTCTGATATTGGGAAATGCTTTGCAGAGGACTAGGAATGCTCCTAAGAGTCAGGCACTAGAAATAAAATGGGAAAAGGAAGGATGATCTTGTGGTTAAAACACAGGCTTACAAGTCAGACACCTTGGGCTCTATTCCCAGATTTGTCACAGGCTTCTTGTATGCCCTTGGGCAAGGCACTTCACCATGAGCCACAGTTTCCTCATCTCTAATATGGTTATAACAGTTATTTACCTCAGAGTTATCCTGGAGATTAGTATTTGTAAAGTACATTGAGAGCTCTGGATGGAGAACAACATGTAATTGCAAAAGATCTTAAATATGTGGGAATCCAAAACTTAACAGCTGTCACTACGCTGCAAAGTGTGGCCACTTAGAAATTCAGCAGCAATGAGAAAGGATCTCCAAACATTCTGCTCCAAAACTGGAGGTCCTTATCATTTCAGCTAACAGAGACTCCACTTGCCAGACCAGACTCATCTGGCTAATCTAGTCCAGTATCCTGTGGCCAGTATCAAATGCTTCAGAGGAAGATGAAAGAAAGCCTGAAATGGACAATTACAGAAAAATCTCCCTATAAGCAGGTTATTCTAACCCTATCAGTTAATGGTGATCTTATGCTTCCAAACACAAGTGTTTATATCCCTTACAGTAATTTTTTTTATACTCTCTAATGTTACTGATGAGATTCTTACCCAGTGACCTATGTGGCTAGCCAAAAATTCAGGGTCTTTTAGGTTGTTCCAGTTAGGGTGAGACATTGGTGAGAGTCGTGTATTTCTTTGATGCAATTTTAATTTAATTTACAAAAAATATACATAAAGTACTCTTTCTCTGAATACAGGAGAAATCAAACAAGAGAACAGCGAGCAAAGGAACTGTCTAAGCCTTCCTTTCCAAACAGGGTCACATTACCAAGATTTGTTACTGTTTGCCTGGGTTTCTCTCTGCTTCTCTCACTGTTCTGTTTTTCAATCTCATGTACACTCTTACTCAAACAATGTCTAGCTGAGCTCCTGCCCGTATAATTCAAATTCCTGAGTGGCCTTGGATGTGCCTTTATTTTGACAGGAGACATGGGCCTGTGTTTGGGGTAGTGGCCACTTAACGGTTTCAGTCACCTGATTACAATGGCTTCTTCACATTTATCCTGCATGTAAAATGGCGGTTATACTGGACCCATAACAAGGTTTAATTCAACCCATAAGAATATCCATACTGCGTCAGACCAAAGGCCCATCTAGCCCACTACCCTGTCTTCGACAGTGGCCTATGCCAGGGTCCCAAAGGGAATGAACAGAACAGGTAACCATCAAGTGATCCATTCCTAGCTTGTGGCAAAACCCATAACAGTATTCTCATCCATTTACTTGTACATGTCAGTTTGCTCTGGCACTTTGTTTTCAGACACCTCAGTCTCTGACAGTGGTGAAGGCGAACGTAAACACGTTTTTTTAGCTTTACTGTAATGTACTAATGCTCTAATCAGTCCTTTTACTCCATAGTGATCTGGCAGACTCATTCTCATAGGGTTTCATCTTCCAATATACTTATATTTTGGGAGGTTTTGGTGATTAACAGTTCAAATTCCTAAGTACATCTTTAGTTTTATTTGCCATAGTTTGCTTCTTTCTGTTGGCTTCACTTAGACTGGACTTTCATTTTATGGAGGACAACTGTTTGGCCAGAACAATCTCTTGTATTAGGCCATTTGACTACACAGATTATTTCTTTTTTTGTTCAAGGGTATGCACACCTTCTGTGACTACCTCTGCATGGTCATTTCAATATCCTTGTGTAATTACAGTATAGATATAAACTGCTTCTATTCTGAGTTTGAGGATTTAATTTCCACACTGTTGAGTTTAGGGTGTTTTTGATTAGCTGCTGCTTTTTTTTTTTAAATCCTCTTTTCCAAAAGTTGAGAATCAAAAAGTTTATTTAATTTGCTTTTTATATGATTCTTACCATGAAGACAGTAAGTTTAGTTGTACTGTCATCACTGTTACTCAGAGGCTTAACAGGGGTGGTAACTACTTTTTGATCTACTTCTACTTCCTACACGTTGCTCAAAATTCGAGTCCATAATAGATCTCCTTTTGTATGCACCAAAACTAGCTGCTCCAGAAGGAAAAAATGTTTAATGTGTTTTATGATTAATTATTATTTGTATTAGCATAGCACCTAGGAGCTACAGTGTCCCAGCATATCTGACTGATTTCTGAGAGGGGTGCAAGTACAGGGCTTACGAGACAGAGCTGAGTATTTCCGATTACATCCAGCAGAAAGCAGAGGCAAATGGACTAACCAGTTTGGTTTAATTTTACATTACTATAGCAGAGTTTAATTCTTCTAGCATTGAGTTAATTTCTCTATGCTAGAGATCCTGAATTACAAATCCGAACAAAACAAAATTCCACAGGTTAATTATAGTTGTATTTAAATATCTTCAATTTCCTAGACTTTTTTTAAACGGCTAACACAATAATAGTTTATTAAATAAGTCTGGACTCTAGCCGTAGACGAAAGGTAATGCTAACCTGCAATGTTAAGATGTAAGTGTCTAACACCACAACAAAGGAGTTAGAATTAGGCCTGTTTTTATAATCTGTACTAATTATCTGGAAGAAGGGGTTTAACAGTAGGGAAATAAAGTCCACTGATAATAAATTATGCAGTGCTGCAAATATCAGTTTGGACAGAAACACCACAAACAGGGCATGAAATACCAAAGTGAGATTACACTTAGAAACATGCATGCCAATACATTCAGGAAATGTTGTTAAATGTATTGAAGGGAACAGCTATACTTGGACAGCAGTAATGCCAACCAAGATTTACAGATGGTAGTACACAGCCAATTAGACAGGAGTTTGAAATGCCACATAGCACTGGGATGGAATTAAGATATTTGGACCACAGAATCAGGTGTAATGGGATGAACATAAGTAACAGACTGTCTGATTAGCTGGAAAAATGCTCTAGTGTTGGAAGCCTACTGAGATGTGGAATAGTCTGAAAAGTAATGGAAGCCCCGTTACTCAAATCATTTAAAATTGGACAAGACTCTGGAGAACTTACTGCAGGGAACAATCCTCCCCTGGCCTCCCGAGGACAAACTGAGTGACCTAACAAAGTCTTTTCCATCTAAAACGTCAAAAATAAATAAATAAAAAAATCCACTCATTCATATAAGGGAGTGGGAAGTTTCAGAGACAAAAATGTAACTTCATACAAACCTTGTGAATTATTCAAAGTGCTGAAAACTAGTGAGAAGGGCCAGATGTTCACAGCTGCTGCCAGTTTGACACAAAACACCATTAATCTGTAATACATGGCACTGCAGTAGCAAGCCAATTTAAATTAATATGTTTTTCCATTAATAATATTCTGGGCCACGTTGTGCCTTTAGGGCACAGCCCTGTATTTGAGTTGTAGGGGGAATCCATAGAGGGATTGTACCTCAGGGTGTCATGTGATGTGGGGAATGGTGATGGTAATGAAGGATCATGGCCTTGCCTCAACTTCTCCCCATGAATAAGTAGGACACAGGTAATGATATTAAGCATGTTTCCTACAAGGGGGGAGAAGAGGAGTCCAGGTAAAACATCCTAAATTCTTCCTTCTCCCCACTCCTTTGTGCACCCATGCAAATGACAGGCACAGTTTGGCTCTTTGTATGTTAGCAAACACCTCTGTTTCTAGTTTTAAAAATACATGGCTTCCCATTTGCAAAAAAACAAGCAAACACACACACACACACACACACAAACAAATAAAAAACAAACCACAGATACACACAGCATGGACCAGACCCTTGTGCGTAAAAAACAAACAAACAAACAAACATACAATCCCAAAGCAAACCACCACACAAAGCTAAAGTTAAGCAAAAAAACTGGAGTTTCTATTCTACCCCTTCTAGAGAGTGGGGTTGAACAGTCTATAATACAGACAAAGTGGAGGCCTGGAGATGTTTTGAAATCCACAGGGAAATCTCAGACTGAAACATCCATAGAGAGTGGAGGCTTCTGCACAGAGGGTCAGTCCCTGTGTAATACTGTGCCCTGCCATGGGAGCAGGGTTTCCTCTGGGATATTGGTGCTGGAGGTTCCCCACCACTCTTTGAACAACTAACTCACCCCCCAACAAACCACATGCTTGACAGTCTGCAGGTGCAGAGCAGGACTTGAAGGAATGAACGCTGACAGTCAATGTTAATTCCTTGGGATATTTCCTCATGGGTTTGGCCAGGGGGACTGACATGTGGAGCAGCCTCTCCACTCTCACTACAATACCAAAACATCTAAATTGCACTTGCCATATCTGGAACGGGGAAGGGGGAGTATGATGCTACATAAAATCAACTTTTCCCTCCAACAAATTTTATGGCCAATTATTCAAGGTTTCTACACATTTCATCCCCTCCATAGGGGAAGTTGCAGGTGATAACACGGACCTAGCGTGAGCTGTAAGTATCTCTTGGGAACAGCTCTTGTGAAACAAGCAAACAATAGGTTTTTTTGTTGTTTTTTTTTTTTTTTTTAACTGATTAGTGTGACTGGAATGTAAGTGGGCTGGATAATTTGATGATGAAAATTCTTACTTGAAATGTCCCGTGGGGGGAAGTAAGTTCCACCCTAAATGATCCAGCTCAACATTCTTCATTAATGCAATCAGCAATTTTCATTTTAAATGGCTAAGTCGCTGAAATCACTTCCTAGCCTCTAGAGGAAGGGCCATGCCTATGAATGAAGATATGCTAGAAAGTGAACTTTCTGTAGCACAATGAAATTTGATTTAAGTACCAAGGAGTTACTGTCTGCCTCTTACTGTCAAATTGATTGGGAAACTCCAGCATCACTTGCCAGCAAAAACATGTGATTTAAAAATGTTACAGTAAAAATCACTGTCTAAATTCAGGGCTGTCTACCTTGGGATTCTTTGTTGCTAATAGCTGTTGGTGCCTCATCTACCCTAGCCTCTTGTTGCTACACTGGTGGAGTTGAACAAGCAGACAAGGCCAGAGTAATTACTGAAATAAACTGGAAACAATTTGGAAAAACAACACACCCTTTACATTCACTCTTCTCTTCTGTCAGAAGAAACACCATCTGCTGGTGCTTTTAGCTACACAGTTCTCAAAAAAGTGCCTAGCACATTGTTGGCACCATAAAATTTAACAATGATCAATAGTCCTCCAGAATGCTCTTCCCAAAGGTAAAGGAACAAATTTTGTGACGTTATAAGGTGGAAAATAAACTATTTTTCTTGGATGTGGAAGTGCCAAAGGCTCTGAGCATTAAGGCAAATGGACATATTATAGCCACACATAGTAGCTGCCAAAAAATTCAGCACAATGAAGAGAAAAAGACAGGAGACTGAATACTGGGGCAACCAAAATGGTGATTGTTGGGTATTTATGTTTATCTTCCCTTTCTGTTCTCAGCGTTATCCCCACTTTTGAAAATATGTATTTAAATTATTTTAAAGCTGATGAAAGAACCTAGAATGACAATCCTGGATGCTGAAACTTAAAATTATAGAATATCAGGGTTGGAAGGGTCCTCAGGATGTCATCTAGTCCAACCCCCTGCTCAAAGCAGGGCCAATCCCCAACCTAATCACCGCAGCTAGGGTCAAGTCTGACCCTAAAAGCTCTAAGGAAGGAGATTCCACCACCTCCCTAGGTAACCCATTCTAGTGCTTCACCACCCTCCTAGTGAAAAAGTTTTTCCTAATATTCAACCTAAACCTCCCAACTTGAGACCATTACTCCTTGTTCTGCCATCTGGTACCACTGAGAACAGTCTGAGAACACTCTTTGGAACCC
>NC_133772.1:83764307-83857123 GCF_003597395.2 Chelonoidis abingdonii
CCCCCCCCCCCCAAAAAAAAAAAAAATAAGCTCCACTAGTCATGTTGGGACTTATGAGAGCTTAAAGTACAAACTTGTCTCCAACCCAATAAAATCTTGCCATCTAATACTTCAAGCATGAAGAGCTGTTTGCATTTGCAATGACATTGCAAAAAAGGGAAGAAAAATTGCATAAGTCATGCTGAAAATTGCCATAATTAGTTTAGTAACTGGACCACAATGACAGGCCTGTTACTGCCAGCTGTTACAGAGTTACAGTCAAAAGACGGTATTAAGAGACATTTGGAAATGCAGTTTGCTGTTCTGATTTATTAAGCAGCTCAAAAGTCTGGCAACAGTCATTTCAATTAAATAACTCAGTGATCATCTGATCACTTTCTCCAACCACAAAATAATAATAAAATTCCTGTTGCTAAAACAGCTTCTTGGTGTGATATTTAAAACACACACACACCTCTCCCACTGTGGTTTTGGTAAATTCTGTTGAAAAACCACGAACAGTTAAACAAGGTTCTAACAGTTTTGCTGAGCAGTATGGGGGGAGGGACGGTCTACATCTCATCTCACTTCAGCCTTCCTCACTGCCAACAGAAACTTGTAGAAATACTGGATTTGGTTACTCAAATAAATGACCAATGTCCTTGCATGGTGCCAGAGTGCCCTGTGCTGCAGGAAATGCTATCCATCAGAAGACAGATAAAACTGAGTCTGTCCACTTCTACCCTTTGATGGGGAGTCCACAGCTTTAATGAGGGAATTAGCTAAAAAAAAAAAAAAAAAAAAAAAAAAAAAAAAAAAAAATCATCATCAAGTCATTGATGATTTCTGAAAAGTAACTGAGAACTGGATAGGAACTGGGGATGTGGGGGAAGCATGGGAACAAATGTTCCATCATCTTCAAGGAAAGAGGGAAAAGGGTGAAGGAAGTGTGATTGCTGGCACTTATACATGTATATTACATTATCCCTATTAAAAATGATCAAACATATGGAGAAAGTTGGAAAAACGCTTCTAAGCTTCCTAACTTTTAAAGAACTATTCTGTTGTGACATAAATTTCTCAAGGTAAGCAATGAAAGCCCTGTTGTGTGGCACATTTAGAACTAGGCTGAACAAGTCACTGGAGAGCTTACTGTGGAGTGGGGAATAACCCAGCCTACCCACTGGGAGAATCTCTCTAAACTACAATTATTTGCAAGACATGTAGAGTTTATTCCAGAGTTCTGGAAGGATGCCAACACAAGCAATTACATTCCACATACAGTAGAATCTCAGAATTACAAACACAGGTGGATTTGAGATTGTTTGTAACTGAAATGTTTGTAACTCTGAACAAAACGTTATGGTTGTTCTTTCAAAAGTTTACAACTGAACATTGACTCAATACAGCTCTGAAACTTTACTATGCAGAAGAAAAATGTTCCTTTTAAGCATCTTAAATTTAAATGAAACAAGCATAGAAAGTTTCCTTAGCTTACAAAAATTTGACAAGGTTTCCTCCCCTACTCCCCCCTCCCTTATTTATTTTATTTTTTTTTTTAAGTAGTTTTACTATTGTTGGTTTTTCTGTTTTTTGTTTGTTTGTTTGTTTCTGCTGCTTCCCTATTGCGGTTCACCGGTCAGTTCCCAACTCTGAGGTTCTACTGTATGTAAATGCAGTTCCATTTGAACAGTGTATCCTTTACTGCCTCTTCTAATTTGCTGTGAGGTGATGCTGTGAGCTGTTAAACAGCTATCATCACTTTCCACCATTGATGTGGCTACATTTTGGTAATGGGTGAAGTTCTCCTTACCTAGTAATTCTGTAAAGCAATTTCAGGCTTGCAAGAAAAATGTACCATATCATACACAAATCAGTACTGTTCCCTTGAATGTATGTTAATAGAAATATTATGTCTCAAATCAATTGAAGAGGGCTCATAACCCAGCTGTAGTCATATCTTTACTAAAAATACCATTAATTAGAACGGTACAGCACATTATTTGTAAAACTTTAGTTCATAACATTTATGATCGCTCTCACTCTACCTTATTGGATCATAGGCATACAGACACTTCTTAAGACTTGTATTGGTGGCCAGAAACTGAGCATGAGGGAATTTCCCCTATTAGCTGAGGTAGGGTGAGGTGAAAAGGGCCTCAGTATGCCTGTGGAAGGAGATTTTTTTAATGTAAATGTTGGTAATTTTTGTAGTCAAACCCCACTCACTGAGTTGAAAAAACTGTCTTTCATCACAATAAAGAAGGCTACATAAATTCTGGAGAATTCCCCTACTCCCTCTTAGGTTGGAAGAAGAGGTGAGTGAAGAAGATAGATAACTACAGATCAGTTCATCCTAGATGAACTGGATGGCTGGCAAATTAGTTACCACAGAAGCCAATATCCATAAAGTGTATAATGGCCCCATCATTACTAATGAAAATCTTGAAGAGTCATTCTCAGATCAAATTCTGGAAATGTTCACTGGGTACATTAAAATGCTTCGGGGTTTAAAAATAGATTAGCTGCACAGGACAGTTAAATTGAGCCTCCTCAAGGGAGTGGCATAATATCAGCAAATAAAGTGATGCCTATATGAGATAGGAATGGTTACCAGTAAGGGTATGAGCTCAGCTAAATTCTTCCAAAAAGGTTACAGGAGATCAAGACATACATACTCTATCTCGTGATTTTCTGATTATTACTGCATTTGACATTAAGCAATTTGTTTTGTAACTGAAGTGTTGAAATCTTGTACTACTACCACCCTCAAGTTACAGTAAGACTGGTCGGGAAAATGTTGATTAACATGACATGTTAATTTGTGCTAACTCTAGGTATCAGTCCTTGTATACAGGTGTTCATCTGCTCAGCACCAAGTTCAGAATTGCATGGTTCACAGCCAATAGTTGAAGACAACTAACAGAGGGATAGATCTTCTAGATATTAGGGCCATCAGCATCCATTCCCAGAGAAATGCAATATCCTGAAATCCAGGACTGACCAATAAGTAAAGGAAGAGCATATGAACAGGCCTATTTTAGAATATAAAAAAAGTGTAATTTAGAATCTACATATTTCCTCTTACTAATTTCAAATAGCCGTTTTAAACCAAAAAGTTACACAGGAAATTGAGGAGATTGATCTCCTAGAGAAAGGATGAGAAAGTCAAAGGAAAAGACAGGACAAATCCATATAATCCTGGTTAAGAGATGTTAATATCTTTAAATTTCTATGGTATAAACATAGTCATCAGTTTTGTATCCTAATAAAATAGATTATTATACAGAATCAAGCTTAATAACCAGTCCAAAATTAAGAGGCCTCATTTTCTCCAAAGTTCTCCAGTTTGCTGAGCCTTTTATGACCTACTCTCCCAATAGCAGCTAGTTCACATAATTCACTGTACCCGACCAGCTTTTAAGAATAAAATAAAAACTTGGCACTTTTATTTTTAAGGCAAGTTATCTGCTGCTTTACTATATAACTATAGCACAGGAAGTCTTCTTCTTAGCGGATGTGCGATGTGTCTTAGGTGGCATGTGACCAGGATTCATCACCGAATTTGGTTTGCTGGTTGAATCATTAGCTTCCCCAGCCTGGGCCAAGTACTGACAGGGAGTGCAAATGAACGCTGCTCCGTGTCCCCCAGCACAACAGGTCATACTTAATTGTATTCAACACAAATAAAGTACACATTTTCAACAGTGAGGGTTAACAACTGAAGCAGTTTAGTCAAAGGAAGTGGTATATTCTCCAAACACAAGTTGTCTTTAAATCAAGAGTCAATATCTTTCCAAAAAAGTTATGTTATAGGTTAAGCAAAAGTCATTGGGATCAATGCAATGGAGAGACTGGGTGAAGTTCTAAGGCCTGCATTACGCAGAAGGTCAGGATAGAACAGAGTATATGAGGATCTCTTCTGGCCTCAATCTATAATACAGTATGATATTGTGCGATATTTTGAGAGGTAACTAGTATTTAACAATAGTATTCGTCAGATTCCACATATAAACTTACCTGCTTCTGGATCCGGAGGAATTCTCCACATGTATAAGTTGAAGTCATCAGAGCCAGAGAGGATGTACTATTAGAAATAAAAATAAATAAAGCAAGTTACGGGTGAGGCATCACTTGAATTAGGTTCTCTCTTAAAAGTGAATTGAGAGAATTCCAGCTGTTTGGTCATGACTTTTAGAACTTCTAAGTTTTACTTCTGTGTGTCTGGACAGGCTGCTGCCCCAGCTAGGGATCTCAGAACTCTAGACACAAAAGGAAGAGAGTTCCAAGCAAGCGTCCGCTGTCCATGTTTTATTTTTGGTCTGCTGTGCAGTCTAGCCTCCAAAGCAGAAATGGATCCAGACCAAAATCCCAGACCCAACCACCCTGAACTTTGAGCTCTCACCCTTCCCTAAACTCCAAATTGTTCATCCTCAGACACCACAAGCATCTAGAATGTGCCAGACAGACATTCATCCATCCCTGCACCACTGATACCTTTAGGAAGATTACCATGAAAAGTCACTCACTGTTGCCAAGAATCATCTTGCTATTATTCAGCAGAGGGAAAATGACCAAACCTAGCTCGCTCTCTCTTAAATTTCAAGCAACGCCGCAAATACGAGTTTATCACAATACTGTCTTTTTTTTTGGCTTATAGTTTTGATGGGGAGATGGTTACAAACAGCCCCTCCTCTCAGAAGCCCATAATGGATGAGCAAATGCTTTATATGTACACAAAGGCACAATGCACATTACTTTATGTATTCCCTACTTTGCATAGTGCAGTATGACTGATGTTTCACTCCATATTCTTTACGAAAACATGCTTATGATATGAATAGGACATACCTGAGATGTACTTTATGCAAGATGGCTCATGTGAGACATCATTGGAAAGGTTATGATTTATTGAATATGATTATCCTATTTGTATGCCCGTATCATTTCTGCATCTGAAGTTAGGGATATTAATTATGTATCTATATTTCAAATGTGTTACTTTGGGCGTCAACCCCAATTAGCCCTTCAGGTACAACAATGGAAAAGCCAGACAGGGCTAATGGGCCATTAGCAGAGACAATGGACTGTGAAAGAGCTTAACCTTCCTGTGGACACTCCAGACAGCCTACAAGTAACGGCGGCCACAGCTCTGCAGAGACATGGGTCTGAGTCACCTAGTAGTGGACCCACCCTTTGGAATACCAGTGTTCTTCCACTGGGAGACAAAGGGTTCCCACCATACACAAGAGCTATATAAGGCCAGAGAGTGACATTGAGGTTCTCCTCTGCTTCCCCACCCTAAGAGACACTGAAAAAGACCTGGAAGCAAGAACTGAACTGAGGGGAGAAGGGTTGAGCCCAAGTTTGAAGGGCACCCAGCTTGTGAGTAATACTAACTGGAGACCAGTGTAGCTGTCTTTCAAGACTTTCTGTAATCTGCCTGCAACAAAATCTAGGGGAAGAAATTACTATTTATAACAAATTTCTTTAGTGAAACAAGCTTAGTTTGCGTTTTTGGTTTTATATGCTTAGTAATCTGCTCTGTTCTGTTCGCTACCCTTTTAATCACTTAAAATCTGCCTTTTACAGTTAAGTTTTGTTTTGTTTCTTATTAAACCCAGTTTCTGTACTTTCTAACTGGGGAGAGGGGGGAACAAGGAGTTGTGCATACCTTCCTCCACACTGAGGGAGGAGGTGAATTTCATAATATACCTTTGGGTCTGCACTGCAAGGGGAGGTGGACACCTGAGTGCTGGAGCACGTCCCTTAAACTGAGCCTTCCCAGAACTGATCTCAGTGTCTGTTTCATCCTGCAGTTGGGTGTTGCCCTGTCTGTGTGTTGGCTGGAGGAGGCTTAATAGCCTGGCTCAGCAAGACAGGTAAAAAGGGTCCTAGGCTGGCATAACAGATGGGCTCAATGATATCTCAACATATCAGGTGGCATCCTAAGGGGTCCAACCCATCACAGTGACAAGGGGACATTTGAAAAAAAGAGAACATTTCACTACCTTCCAGTTGCAAGGGACACAAAAACTACCTCTTACCATATCTTCCAACAATCTGCTCTGTGACTCATTTACCTTAATCTCAGATAATGGACAACAGGGCATGTAAACTAAGGACAAAGGGGCAGACTCTGATCTCAGTTAGCCTGATGTAAATTGAAAGTAACTCTGTTGGGTCAACTGATTTACGAATCATTTAAATTGGTGAAAACTCTGATTAATCTAGCCCCAAAAAATCAAACTTTTTTTGTGAGTGAGAGAAAAGAAAGAAAATTTGGCCTTTCCTTGACCTCTGACAGAAGATAAGCTCTACTTGTCTGGCTTGAGTTTAACTGGTTTCCATTCTCCAGGGATAAACAAACTCATCAGGCAGAGTGATAGCAGGCTGTGAAGAGACAGGTCCTGTGATCTTAACACAGGACTAAGAAACAAAAATAAAGTCAAACTACATGGAGAAAAACACAACCTTGTAAAGATTTTTAAACAATATGCTAGTTATTTTACAGGTAAAATATGTGCTGCCACAACAATGCAATATCAGACCTCTGGAATCCCCTCAAAGTTCCCACCCACTAACAATGCAACCAACTATTCTTTTCTCCTCGCAGCTCCAATTTTAAAACTATATGGGTATGAGTAAGCATCTACAAATGCAAATTGCCTCTTTACTGATGTGAAGGAGCATGGATCAGACACCAGTTGCTTTACAAAACTTGTGTGCACTAGTTCTGTATTGCTTAGAAACCCTTCCTTTCAGTGCCAAGTACTCCAAAGAGTAATTCCTACAAGCCAACATGTTCAGGCACTTAGGCAGCTTACCAGTGCCAAAATGACCTAGTGGTGCCAGGAATATAAGCGGTTCCCTTTCATATGGCAGCTTACAAGTGCTAGCCCACAGCAGGCTAGGCGACTGTGCCAGATCTACATGAATTAGGGCTTATGCAGACAGCCTCCCAAACAAAAACAGTTCAAGAAACAAAGCAGTTCTGCAAATGGTATTTGTTACACAAGAAAAAGGCTACATGGAAAGTTTTGTTGTTGTTTTTGTAGTTGTTCTTTAAATTATACAAAGGGTTGCCATCTTATCAACATTTGTTACCCCAGAACGTAATCAAAATAGAAACTGCTCAGCACAGGGCAAAGATGGCCCTAGCTTGAAAATAAAATGACAAAACATCCCTGAAAATGGTTTAAGAGAAAGCTAAACAAATACTTCTATCAGGAAACATCTGATGCCGAACAATAATGCCCCAAGTTTCCCCCTCTACCAAAATCATCGTCATACCCAGCACCTCATGTTTTGCTTTAGATCATATATTTACTACAAAAGAATAACCAGAAGAAATTAGTTTCAGATTCTTAAAAAAAAAAAAAAGAGGAAAGGGAAAAAGAAAATCAAAAGAAAAACCATTTGTAAAGGATAGAACAGATGCATACAGCCCGCCTGGAAACTTCAAAACGTATCAGGCTCAGCTATGCTAAGAGTCTGGTTTGGGAGCAAACCTCTTTGGGAACCTAGTAACAAAGAGAAAAACTGAGGCTACATATGTGGTGGTGGTTAGTTGCACTTTAGTAAGGGGGTGTACATAGGTTTAGCAGTCCAAGTTTTAGGGAGTCTAACTTGCCGTAACTTGCATGCCAAGGAGCTGGAAGAGGAAGTTACAGCTTCACTCCTACTTTTTAAAGTTACTGTTTTTAAAAAATTTGTCCTGCTAATCATTCACTTCTTGCTACAATCCTCTCTCCCATTGATGAAGCTGTACAAGCTTAAACTTACTTTAGTGGGCCAAATTCCAAAGTGAGGCATGTGGGTGCATACATGGGATGATGGAGCCTGTAGCTGCAGAATATGCCACAGAATTCACTTCCTGCCACAGACAGATGTACCCAAGTCCCAGTTTTCATTTTAAATAGTGAGCTGTGCCTAGCGATAGCCATCAAAAGCTGTTGATAAGGTAAACTGAAGAGTCACCTGCACAAGTCTGCAGACAGCTTGAACCAATAGCTCAGTGATGGGAGAGCAGAACCCCATGGACTTTGGGTAGGAGTAAAAAAATCACATTCACATCTACCTCACAGAATTTGCCATTTTGCTGCCATCAAAGCCAGTAGCCAATGTTCCCACCTCCCCCCTCCTATGGTGACCAGATGTCCCGATAAAATCAGGACTCTCCCGATATTTAGGCATTTGTCCCTCATCCCTGACCAATATTTTGCACTCAAGAGTTTAATTATTTTTTTTCCTTTTGCTCCGTATATGTCCTGATATTTTCTTCCTCTCAGTTGGTCACACTACCCCCTCCATATCTCCCTGCCCTGACAGGACTCCCTGTAGTTGTCTCTTGTTTTCCAGCTTTCCTCACAATAGCAGTTAACTGGATTACAGAGCATGCTCCCTGCACTGTTGCATGGAGCCATGTAGCCGGGGTCAGGGAACCAGAACTGGAGTCCATTTTATACTCAGGGACTGGGGAGCAGCCAGGAATGTAGGTGTGTGAGCTGCACTGGCTGAAGAACAATGCAGCAACTGAAGCTTAAAAAGGAAGATGAGCTGCTGAAGCCATCTACAATCTCCCCGTGTTCCTGGCACATTCAGAGAGGAGAGGAAAGAAGTTCTGATCTGTGCCGTCTGTATAAGAGCATTGGCGCCAAAGCCTGGGGCGTGTAAATGGGCCACCTGTCCAGGATTGTTTAGACATCCATTTTTGAAAATAATTAATTTTACTTGAGTTATTATTTCAATGAACCATAGTTGCATGTGGTATTGGGGGATAGGAATTAAGTATATTTCAGGACAGAATGAATTAATACTGCTGTAGAATTTAAAGTGTTGTTGCCATGGAGCACACAGTGCCATGGTTATATGTTGGTAAGTGTCAGAATGCCACTAGGCTGGTTTAAAGAAAGGCACCTACTGAAGGAGCCATATAAGCAATGTTTGTCAGCTCAGACTCCACTTTATATGTGGTCCAAGGATCTTAGTCTTGCACATTCCCTTACAACCTATCTCCTACCAGCTGATTTGTAGAGTAACACTGATGAGGATCATGGAGGTAAGCTAGCAGTGATGAATCATAAGGGTGGTAGGAAATAGTGAAAGGATAAATGGTAGGTCCCCAAATAGAGGATTGGTGAAATAGTGGTGACTTTTGAATCAGGCCAGACACTGAGGGAAGAGCTCAGACATTTGGAAGGAGAAGCCTCCACCAATGTTAAAAACACCTGCTTCATAGTCTGCATTTTTTGCTGCAGTAGCTGATCACTACGGTAGATATTAACATGCAGAATGATCACATGTGCCATTAACAGAAAAGCATTTGCTAAGAATCAGCACATAATTAAGTATTTCATTCTATTAAAGGGAATCATTAGGAAAAGAATAGATAATAAGCCAGAAAAATCATATTGCTTCTATATAAATCCACGGTAAGCCCATATCTTGAATACTGTGCAGATCTGGTCCCCATATCTCAAAAAGGATATCTTGGAACTGGAAAGTTACAGAAAAGGGGAACAAATCAGTGGTATGGAATAGCTTCCATATGAGGAAAGATTAATAAAATTGGGACTTTTCAGCTTGGACAAGAGATGACTAAGGTGGGATATGATAGAGGTCTATAAAATCATAACTGGTGTGGAGAAAGTAAATAAGGAAGTGTATTTACTCCTTCTCCTAACACAAACTAGAGGTCGACAAATGAAATGAACAGGCAGCTGATTTGAAACAAGCAAAATGAAGTATTTCTTCACACACACAGTCAACCTGTCGAACTCCTTGCCAAAGGATGTTGTGAAGGCCAAAACCATAACAGGGTTCAAAAAATAACTCGATTAAGTTCCTGGAGGATAGGTCTATCAAAGAGTATTAGCCAGAATGGGCAAGGATGTTTGCCAGAAGCCGGAAATGAGCGACGGGGAAATTGATCACTTGATGATTACCAGTTCTGTTCGTTTCCTCTGGCCAATGCCAGGTTCTTCACTGTCCTGAAAGACAGGATACTAGGCTAGACTGACCATTGTTCTGACCCAGTATAGATGTTCTTATGAAGGATCAGCCTCAATCTATGCTCTTAGCAATAACAAGAGGAAAAGGCTTCCAGATGACTACATGTTGCTGATTCAGAAGTTGCTTTAGAAGGAAGAAAACTCTCAGGTGTGATTAATATCTGATGCTGAAGAACACATGGATTCATTCTCAGAGCTGTAAGTATGCATAAAATGCTTGGAATTAACAATGACTAGAACTTTGGTAGAGTTACTTTTAGACTTGTGTGTTCTTCTTTTGGTCCATTGCAGCTCCTCCCATTCCCCCCACCCCCTATCTCCCTTACTCTCCCTATGTCTCCCAAAGGAAATTACCACAGGTGATACACATAAGTTGAGATCTGATCTGTTACTGCTGTGGTCACATAACAACAAACATTAGCACATTCTGGAATCCTACTGCCTTCAGGTCTTTATTTTCCTATTGTTGTCTGTTGGAAAGCTCTCAGCATCTTGCAATCTACATTTCCTACATGAAGAATTTGAGAATTCCACTTTTTCTTGTCCCCATGAAATGGTTATTCAGCTATACCGATTAAAGCAAAGTATGTGTATAAGGAAGGGTTACTTGATAAGCAGAATTCTATATCCACCTAAACCCACTTTTTTTTTTTTTTTTTTAAAAGAACAAAGGGAGATATTTCTCATATGGAGAATATTAATTGACTGACATCTACTTTACAATTTCACTGGAATTATTGTAATAATTCCACATTTCTTGTGTGTAAAAAAAATATGCACATGTGCAAGCAACAAGATAATTTGTTATTTATCAAGGACCTGTTTTTTTCAGTACTCTGTCACTGTTACGTTAGCAGAATGCCCACTGGCCACAGCTGAGACAAAAAAAAAGACATGTCTATGGAAGAAGTTGGAGAAAAATGTCTCCAAATAAAAAAATATAAATAGCAAAACCCTCAGCAAAATACCACGGCCTGACAGGAAAAACAGTTCATATTCTAGGCTCCCCTCTTTCCCTGGAAGACAAGACAAGACAAGACCAAACAGTTTGTTGACCAAGCCTTCCCTTCCACATACAAGACCACTGTCTCCATGCCTGGCTGTAGTTCCCAGTCCTGTGAACTCAGCTCCCTTTAAGCCTCTCAACATGGAGTTTTCCCTCATCAGAGCAGCCACTTCTGAGGCCTCCCTCCTCATAACTGTTCCCTCACTATTACTAACTCCAGCCAAAGGGCCTGGCTTGACACTTATGATTGTGGAGTAGAGCTGATTTAATACTTGTATCCAGGGCACACTTAACCCCTTCTTACTCTGGCTCAGTGGGGAGTTCGTATACTCAAAAGTATGGCGAGACGCGGGTGGAAATTATTCCTAGAAGTATGTTAAAATTAGAACAACTTATGAATAGAAATGCTGTATGTAGTGTTGTAGCCATGTCAGTTCCAGGATATTTGAAAGACAAGGTGGGTGAGGTAATATCTTTTGTTGGATCAACTTACGTTGGTAAAAGGGACAAGCTTTCCAGCTTACCAAGAGCTCTTCTTCAGGTCTGGGACATGTACTCAGTGTCATAGCTAAAGGCCAGGTCTACACTACACTACGCTACACTTACTTCAGTATAGCTACATCATTCAGGGGTGTGAAAAACAGTGAGTGATACGAATAGTTATACTGACCTTAACCCTCCATGGGAATTTATACAAGTTTCAGTTCCCAGTCAAGTGAACATTTGTATGTTTTTTACTTAATTAAACTTATCTGTACTCCTGAGGTAACAAGTGCCTTTTTCCCAGCTTCACCATCTCTTTCCTTGAGTCCAGATATCAAATCTACCTTTCCCTCTGGAAGAGCAAACAAAAGGAAACCAAGCCATTCTACGTAAAAAAAGCATATAAACAAACCAAAATAAAATTCATGACTAAGACTAAAAAGACTACAAGCCTGAGGACTCTTCACGTGGAGATTTTTGCCTTCCAAAGACTCACTTTAGAAAGCAAGACTCTGACTTTATGAATAAGATATATAGGATTTATGCAACACATCTATTCTGCCTTTGAAAATTCATAAGCCCCTGCTGCCCCTAATCTACTGTACAAGTTTGCCTTGCATCCTAAAATGGCTTTTAAGTTTGGTTAATGTTGAAAATCAATTCCATTAACATGGCTGCGACACAGGTGTGGACAAGGCACAAGACATACTGAAAATCCTGCAGGCCTACGTAGTATGACTAAGAGGGGAAGAGAGATTTTCGACACACAAATTTGACTATTGTAACCCCCAAGGAGATTACATAGATTCCTGGGACTCCGTCTGCTGGCAGCTCATGGAGGGGAAGCCAAGGCAGACTCAGAGTCCACCCAGCAACCAATAGGGAGGGACAGGCCCTCCCAGAGAGAAGCCATTTTGTAGTCAGTCTGGAGCCAGCCAGGAAAAGGGCAGGACTGGTGGAGAGCTGGTGAGTCCCAGGCCTGCAAGCAGGGTTCCCCCTGAGAACAGGCCTCTAGGGACCTGACAGCAGATCCCTCAGCTGGGTTTTTCCTTCCCCATTGATGATTCCCGATTTGTAGCATTTGCTGGGAAATTTCCCTAGCCAGGCTGGGTTTACCCTCCAGCTCCCTAGGTGAGACCAGTCACCACATAGTCAGCTCTGCTAGTCCAGGGAAGCTGCCTGCTCAGTGTGTGACTGGAGGCTAGGCTAGAAGGCTAGTTTGGATGTTAGTGTAGTTGTATAACCTACACCTTGAGCCCTGCATCTTTGTGGTGAGGGGAAATCCTGGGACCCACACAGCCTAATTCCTGCTTGAGGAGGATCCCTGCCAGCAGACAGCAGCCCCTCTGCAGTGACTGAGGAATCCAGCATCATCTTTGAACCTGAGGATTATTCATGGAGTTTGTGAGTGCACTATATTTTAGTTAGTTGGTCAGGGAATTTGTTTTGGGGACCCCCTACTCCCTGAACTATGTCCTCAAGTCAGGGAGTAAGGGTTTGAGGATTTTATAACCTGCTGCGTATTACACCTATGGAGGGATTTACCACCTTCTCCCACTTGTGAGCCCTTTGGGCTGTACTGAACCCAGTCCGCCACACTGCTAAACAACTGCAGAGAAGGATTTTGTGGTTATAGGTCATCAAGGCCCCCAGCAAAGTACGCATACCAACGGGACACTAATTTTACATTTGCTACATCAAGTCATGAGTATTTTCAGTGTGGGCACCGGTGATCCTAAAAATAGTGTTTCACCCTATGATGTTGTATTTGTCTCCGGTTTAATATAATTATTGTGTTGAATATATTTTATGTGCCTGTAGTTAGAATTTTCTGCCCAAGCTGCCCTGGTGACCCTGCCAGGAAGGGGCAAGGGGGGTGGAAGCACCGCCAAATAATTTCATAGAAAAAAGAAAGCAGATACACCCTTCTGTGTGGGTGAGGGGATCCAAAAGAACCCAGACCTGTCCATCAAAACCTGTAAGAAGACTGGCATTAAAGGAGGTAACCAGGTGGAGAGGGGTGCTACACTATGATTAGGCCTCTGGTGCACAAGACCTACTACTCATAAAGCTGGCCAATATAGTCTTATTGGGTCCTTGTACGCTCCCCATCAACCTGTTTGTATCCATCTATTGTCTTGTTTCATGCTTAGATTGTAAACTTTTAGGGACAGGTACCACGGTTTTGTTCAGTGTTTGTACAGTATCCAGCACAGTGCGGCTCCTAAGTGTTATGGTAACAACAAAAACACTGGCTTAAAAGAAAAAAAAAAAGTTATCCTTTTTCACCCTAATCAGCACAATTCTATTAACCTGAAACTGTTTTCCAGGCTGGTTCTTTATGCTACAATTTGAGCCACCTTAAGTAATTAAACAGGACTTAAAACCTCCCTTTATCCTCAAGAAGCAAGTCAAGGGCAGAGAAGAATCTTCTCCATTTATAACACTTACATAAATGTTTACAAAGTATACAATGTTTGTCCAATTAAAGCTGTTGGAGAAGGAAACATTCATCATCAACTACTGTTGTTAACCATGTGCTGAACAACTTACACAGCTCCCCAAAGGCTCTCTCTGCAGTAATTGATCAATTGTTGCCTGGTAAGAGACATGCCGGTCTAATTAACTGTACCGATTGAACAAGAAAAGCCAGATGGCTGTGTAACAGACTAAAGAACTGCACTGAAAAATTCAAATCAAACCACTGCTCTCACTCCCAACACACACTCCAATCTTAAAAGTAACTGAATGTCCAAAGGGCAATTTTAAAGACCTGTCATACAAAAAACTGTTATCAAAACCTATCAAATCAATATTTTGCAGACTCACTGCATAGTAAAACTGAATTTTTAATCACTGGGAGAAGAAACTGAAAATCTATGACTGCAGATTTCTGCAGCAATGAAAATATTTCCACTACATCCCAAAGAAAACAAAGAAGATGTTTCTATGTACGCGGAGAGGATGAGGGGTAGATGTAGACTATTTCTGAACATTGCTACAGCTGCAGGCATCCTGCATGCCTTTCCTGCTCTCTTGAACCCACTGAAGAGAAAATTCTATTAACTATGAGAATACAAAATTCCTAGCCTTCTTATCACTATCCATCCAGAAAAGAGCAGATCTTAAGCTTGATTCTGAACACAGAGGGTGGAGATGGGCGGCAGGAGAGAGAGCACTTGATCATTGTCTGTTGGGTTCACTCCCTCTGGGGCACCTGGCGTTGGTCATTATCGGTAGGCAGGATACTGGCCTAGATGGACCTTTGGTCTGACCCAGCACGGCCATTCTTATGTTCTTGTCTACACTTGCAGTTAAACAGCATTCAGTACCAGTTCAGCTGTACCCATTGCTGGCCCCTATTTTGTTAGCAACAGGTAATTATTATTAATTATTATTATTATTTAAATCATAGACCAGACCACACCCATCATCCTGAAGAGATAAATCCTTACACTGCAGATTTCCCAAGTGCACATAAAAGAAGCCCAATTCTGCAAACCTCTGAAAGTACTCAAAATCAGGGCTCCTTGCCTGCAGAGCCTAAAAGGAGCGAAGGAGCAGAGGTCCTTTTGTGCTGACCTCAATGTCCGGAGGACTAAAGCTCTCCTACAAAGGTCTCCAGGAAATGAGAGATAAGAAATGTTCAGGGCAGGAGGGTTGCGGGGAGATGAGGGGGAGTCAGCAGAATCAAATGGGGCATTCTCTATCACTTTTGCTGTAACTCAGATGCCATGAAGTAGTTTCTTTTGGGATGGGATGGGAGGAGGGGAAGGGGAGACAAACACTGAAAGTGAATGTTTGGTGATGGAATTGGGTTTCTTCAGCTTCTATATACAAAGCTCAGTTCCAACTGCATTTCTTTTAAAAATCAATGAAGACTAGCCATTAAGCAAGCTGACAGACACCAATTTTCTCTCTGTAAAATATATGACACTAAATTCTTTTTTATGTAAGGAATTGTCCTAACCCCTGCCCCTCCCCCCCAAAACAAAAAAACCCAACATATTTGCACACTGAGTTCTTTACATTTCAAGACCTGACATGAGCTATCATTCATACTCTGGCATCCTTTCACACAGGAAAAGCATACATGTACTCTTTAGAGAGGAAAACTCTCCTTTAATTTTTAAAGAATTAGACACTGATAAGTACCACTGCCTCAAAAAATGTCCTTTTAACTAGAACGCATGCAGGGAAGTACAACAGAAGTTATATTTCCATACCACAGCAACTCCCCGCATTTATGGGGCTTAGCAACCATATAACTAACCCTGTTTGGAAGAGAGCAGTGCTGATGTTTTGATTAGTTGATGGGCATAAATCATATTATCTCTAACCAGAGTTTAGTGTGCAGAATTAAACATAACAAAAGCTATAACTTTATAGGGAATTTTAACAGTCTGCAGTACAGCACGTTGTGCATTCCTGAAACGCCCCTTCAGTGTAATGTCAACAGAAGAGGCTGAGTGGTGATGTAACGTCTGAGGGCATGCCATAGATTCAAGACACTTTTTGTTCTATTCACAGGATACAAATTAACCCTTTTATTGAAGCAAGCAACAACCAGCTGTATTTTACTACCACAGGCCCTGGAGTGGTTCAAAACATATATAGTGTGGAATAAAAGCTGGTGATTGGCATTCTGTTCATTTGCACCACATATTACAGCTGGGAATCATGAGCATGAAGTTTATCTATCACCCAACACTAAGATACAAATGCCTTCCACTAAGTGTGTATGTACTGGGACAAACTGTGCTCTTCATTTAAACCCAGGCAGTCCCTCTAAAGTTGATAGGGTGCATTGGTGTAACTAAGGCCAAAGTTGGGCCTATTCAATCTGCCTTCCCCACACCCCTTATTTTCTTCTGTGGGTGTGAGAGCAGCTAGGGTGGGCTGAGTTGAGCTCCTAATTAAGGCAAACAAGACACTTATATTGTGTTCATTCACTGATCAAGATCAGAGCTCCTGTAAAAGGAAGAGGAGAGGCTTCTTAGTAAGTGGCACGTGAACAGTTTATTCATATTTAATACCTAGAACAAGGGCAGAATTTTGTGCAGATCCAAACGATAAAAGTTTTCATATGTACTTTGGTCACCATAAGAATCTAGGTATTTGAAGAATAATACACCGCTCAACACGAGTAAGGGTAGCAGAATCTGGCCCTAATATCATTATCAGTTATAATCCAAATAAATGGAAATTCATTATGGATTGATTAAAAAAAATAAACTAAAAAGAATGCAGATATTTAGAGCAAACTACATTTGAGGGTCTGCCATTTCGGGGGAAAATCTTGCATATTCTGTTTATTATTTCAACAGGTTCGTAAGGACAACGGTTATGTTAGTGTTCAGACTTGAATGATTCAGATGCTTTCATAGGAACACAAAGGCCTGTAACCAAGGGCATAGAAAGAAGTACGGCTAGCTAGCCTCTGCCCAACAAAAAGGATATGTTCTTGTCACAGCCTACCTGCCCAAAATATCTGCAAGTCCAATAGGAACACAAACCAGTGAAGCAATTTTATAACCTTTCTCTCAATTTCATTAATGATTGAGGTTCAGTTTATAATTTTGTATGATTTTTAGTTCAGCAATTTCATAGTGAGGCTAAAGAATGAACATTTCTACTTTTTACAGCGTCAGGGAACAATGATACTAACTCTTTGACATTAGGCTTCTATTTTACTAGCAGCAGGCCTGCTTTAATACCATTTGCCTGCATGCAAATCACTTGCAGCAGGTTCAAATTCTCAATTACAAATATTACAGCATTTTCTATCTCTGTTCCCTGGGAGGGTTAACAGAGTCTATCAGAGAGGGATTCCAGAGCACAAAGCCCTATAAAGAGAGAAATGCAAGAACACATGTAAAGCCTGATGGCCATAAAACTCAAGAGTTTCTATCTTCATCACTGTCTGGACAAAGAATCATCTACAAAGTTCTGTTAACCAATGCTGGTTATTTAGGGCTTTTGCCATACAATGAAGAGTGTATTTTATGCTGTCTAGTGGGAATTAACTTTTATATTCAGCTATCAGCCCAATATATATGTAAAACTAAGCTAACTAGTGAATAATATAAAGGAGGACAAAGACATGGAAATCTCCCTCTTCCCCTATCCCTAAACATTCAATAAATGTGCCATCCAGGAAATTTACTTTTCTTCCTCCATGTTTTTTCCTGATAATTTGCTAATATGTTTATGACTTGTTCCGTAACTCATGCTTCATCTTTGAGACCCCTTAGAATGGTCTCTTTCCTGCCCCAGCTCCCAAAGACGAAATAAATAAATAAAATATATCACTATTAGTCGATAGAATTAATTTTTCAAGTACAGCCCCCTCAGCACAACCCCATCCCATGCCCAATTGAGATATGCCTTTGGTAACCACATGTTTTCCATTGAGGAGTATAACTTTTAAATCAAATACAACTTTGTGAGGTGGTCTCAACTTTTGTACAATACTCAGTATTTTTAACTGAAAACTGGGATAGAATATAAAGTATTAATCGCTAGGTCCAATGTAAAATATTAAACCTTGAGTTACTTCCTGAAGATGTCTAGAACATAAAATTAAAAACGAGGCCTGAATCATACATATTGTCTGCTTAGCACATACCAGAAGACAAGAAACAAGAGCTGCAGCCGGAGAATGCCTTTCTATCTTAAGTGACACTCACAAAATTTAACATCCCTTTTATTTCCAAGCCCTTCCTCACATCTTCCTACCTCCAAAAACAACCCCTCACCCAAAGCAGAGTTCTGACCCCATAAAGGGAAAAGTGTCAGAGACTCCACAAAGCTAATTAGGGACTTTGCTACTGATTTTATGTGGAAGGCATGGAGGTACTATAGTAATTGGATGCAGCATAACACTCCAAGATAAACAGATGGGAGCAAATTTCCAAGCTCTTTTTCTGTAAATTCTGTAATTTTTCTGGTTTCATGAATGGACACATATCACACACAAAAACACAGAACTCCAACGCATCTGCCAAAGTACAGAATTTGTCTTACAAAGAACTGCAGAAGTCTCCTGTCCTGTATCCTTTGTGGATTTGGCTGCAGGTTCTAGCTCTTATCTTCATGTCTAGATATGCCCTACCAGGATGCAATTCCTGTTGGAAGTGACAGCCCCTACATGTCCAACTCCTATCACTGGATATTTTAAAACATATCCAGTTAGTTACTTTTAACTATTGCTGTGTAGTTTCTTGAACTTTCATATTCCAATTCATTATTTTTGGAGTCCTCTAAATCAGTTGTGAAAAAAAGTCATTGCAGTTTTCCTTTAGTTTGGTTGACTGATGTACTAGGTGTGATTAGTATGCCGTTATATTTGACATTTCTGCAGTTAACAGACTTCCCCACACCAAAGATTAAGTTACATGTACATGTTTTGGCACCAGCAAAAGGTTTTTCCGTAAGACACTAAAAAAAAAAGTTTGCCTTTTTGGAAGACTGCCCCAATTGTCTCTTGATGTTCCATTTTATGTCTCAGCTTCCCTCTTTCCTTCCCTGCTCTAAATTTCATCAGGAAGTGCATCTCCCATTGCTCAGAGATTCCATACTGTATGTAATGCTTATATACCAGCTTCCTAACTGAACCAGATAACCTGTATCTATCTGGTTTTTCAAAAAGCAAAGAACAGGCCCAGTGAAGAATGCCCACATTCTTTCCATAAAACTAATGCATGTATCCACTCATCCCCCACCCCCCCAAATAAAAACAAAAAGTATAAAAAGCACAATGCTAATAGGTCTATCTGAGTCCTGATTGTAGTTCTACTCTGACCTCTAGAGGAAAAAGACTAGTGTCATCTTTAGGTTTGTTCATTATGGACCCACAAGAAGTGGCATGTTTCCAAATGTATAACGGGTTAATTTGCTTCTGTAATATATTTCTTTGCCCTTTTAATATTTCCTTGGGACAAACCCCTCTAATTTTTAAATTGCCTTCAGTACTGCTTCTGTGCATTCTGATTAGAACTGCACAAACATACCTACTCCCTATGCTTCTCAGTCATATCCACTTACTTCAGTAACAAAAATATGTTTTCATGCCTGAGCCCTTATAGTTACAAGAGATTCTATTCTATCTCCTGCATTGGAAATTTAAGTTCTGATTACAAAAATCTTTTTTATTGATATCAGGGGAAATCTCACATGCTGGGCAGGTTTTGTGGTTCCAGTAGTTGTAAAAATTTGTTTTTACTTGTAAAATAATGAAATTTGACATGTAAGTTGAGAAAGAAGAATTTTAAATACCCAATGTTTGATTTTACCGGCCTGTTTCTCTGGCTTTAAATAAGCAGTTTAATTTTCTGACCTAGACAATATTGTCTAATTCACAGATGTGAAAACTGATCAAATGGACCTTTCAGAGAGCTAATTTACATGCTTCCTTTGAAAACACATTTTATAAATTTTAGATTACTTTATTCAGATGTAGAATTTATCACACTCCCTGGTGTGCATTATTTTTCACTTACAATTGTGTAGTATTGCAACATGAAGAAATTAAGGACAACTCCTCCTCCCTCCCCTACCCCCATGTTCTGGATTCAGTAGTATCCCCCAAATCAGAGAAGGCTCTTAAAAGTTGTTTTCAAATGCTCATGAAAGCCTCTACTTTTGCACAGAGTAATTAACACGTGAGCTTGGGAGGGCACCACTTGCCCGTTACCTGGTCACGGTCGCCTGCAAAACAGCAGCTCTTCATGGTACACGAGTTGAAGTAACCTTGGTTGTCAAATTGGAAGACAGGCAGTCGGGAGTGGATATCGTAGAGGACTGGTGGAAGACGCCGACGCAGTGCCAGCAGCTGGGTTCCATTGCTGTTGAATCGGACACTCATGGCACTTTGAAGGGACAGATTTCCACCATAGCGGAGCAGTGAACTAGGAAAGGAAAGAGAGAACAAGTCAGGCAGGCTGTCCGAAATTTAAAGTGTACATAAAAGTATCAGCTGTGTTTCACTTTTTAAAATATATGTGATCTCCCAGTGTAGTTATCAGAGTTTTAAAGAGAAGAGGAAATTCTGCAGAATGATCTTTGCTCCAGGTGTTGTCATTTTCATTATGCTGCAATATAAACAATTTTATACATCTGAAAAAAAGTCTCTCTCTTCCCAAATTCTGTAGAAAAACCGTTAAAAGCATCCATTCCCAAGCAAATTTGAGTCAAAGCTTGAATGACAAGCTATAAAAAGTGCTCAGTTTAGAAAGATGCCTGGAGATAGAGGCTAGTGCTGTTTGCGTAATTGACAGAGATTTTATTCTCTTTCCTACCCCCATGTGCAGCAGATAGAATTTGTCCCCATGCAGGGAATTCTAAGACACAGATGATTACAATTGTTAATTAAAAAACAAAAACCCCACTATTGTAGGGGTTGGGCTATTTGCCTTTACCCTGCCAGCACTCAGATCTTTTGGTTCATCCAGTGCCTTAACCAGTGTGGGCTAATACTTTTCTGCTACCATGTTGGAGGATGGAGGCTGCAGCTCTTTCTCAGATCATTCCAGCTTCCATTTACAGTTTACGTCTCTACAGCACATCAGGTAATGTTTGTGTTGACTGCTAGAAAGAACAATCAGCTCTAGGTATCTTAAATAAAAGACTACCTTAAGGTTAAGTTATTATGAGAAAGCGTAAGAGTTAGCTAATCGCAGACATGCATCACCTACAAATACTGCTAAGTATTATATATGACACTATTGCCTAAAAGTCTTACATGGTAGAAGTCCATAGCCTCACCCAGCATGCTGATAGTAACAAGTGTACCTATGTCAACGCTTGGTCACGTGTCCAAGACAAAAGTGAGTGTTGGTGTTCCCAGACCCTAAAGATTCTTTTTTTTTTTTTTTAAACAGGAAAGCCAAGCTCTTTGTCTCCCTCAGGCGCCCAGGATAATAGAAACTTGGTTGAAATCCAGTTTGTGAGGCTTGGGTTCCTTTGTACTTCAAAATGCATCCTTATGGATAGGGAAAATCTTTTGTTTGCTCTGTGTCTGGTTTTAAGAGATTTAACGACTCCTACCACAACATCTGAGATAGACCTTTTCGTTCATGGGTTTGGGGGAGTCCTCACCAGCTGATTTGTATACAGCTGTGAAATCTTGTCCACCTCAGTAGCTACCAGGCATGTGTGTACAGATGTCACATATTTTCAGAGGAAGTTGACTCATAGGTTTTAATGCATCATATTTTCAGATATAGTTCTCTGCCCAAAGCTTTTATAAAAGTGAGTCAGTCCCCATGGAAGGGAATCTGCATTCCACAAAGGTTTAAGCATGTCTTGTTTTATGACATATACTGTAAAACTGAACAGATACTTGCTCTTTGGTTCGAGTCAAGAAGAACCTATTAATGTGTTTTCAATGGGCTCAGTTTTTTCCCCCTCATTCAGTGGCCAGAGCTGGACTTCCATGAAGAAACTAGAGGCGTTTTTCAAGCGACTAATGACTCTCACATTGGGCACCCAAGGTGCTTAAAAGGATCTGATTTTCAGAGAACAGGTGCTCAGCATTTTCTGAAATTCAGCCCCCTGTCCCATAAGATATCAATTTAAGCACCCAAAATCACCAGTCCCTTCTGAAAATTTATCCTGGGTTTTACTCCTAAATATTAAACCTACAAACCCTTGAAAGCCTCCTTTGTAAATGACTTCTTTATGAAGTCTGAGACAATGGTAGTCTGGAAACCTAACATCAGAGGCTGAAACCATTTCCAACTTACTTTGAAGGGAACAAATGTGACGGGGGAAAGTTGGTTTTTTAGAAGACAGAAGTACCAAGAAGTGTTACAAGTAACACTTGTAACTATATTCTTGAATTCACTGAGGCCAGGTGTACATTTGGAAGGCTTTGCTCGTATAGCTATACCATTATACTGTATCAGCAAAGAGCTTGTAGGCCTGGGTCTACACAGAGATTTTGTACTGCTATAATGTCGTCACTTATGGGTGTGGTTTTTTTTTAAAACTAATATAGTTATACCAGTGCGGCTCTAGTATGGACACAGTTATACTGGTACAAAAATGCCTCATGCCAGTATAGCTTATCCCCTTTCTGTAAAGGAACAGATATACTGGTATAACTGTGTTCACACTAAGGGGAGTTGTACTGCTTTATCTATGCCAGTATCATTAAAGTGGCACAACTTTCTAGTGTCGACAAGCCCCTAAGGTAGATGCAGTTATACTGGCAAAACTGTGCTTTTGCCAGTGTAGCTTATCCAAGCCACACATATCACAGAAAAAGAAAAGCTGTATCCGCAAAAGTGCAGTTTTGCCAGTGTAACTGTGTATAATAGGGGTTTTTACCAGCGTAGCCATGTTGGTCACAGGTCTTGCCTTGTTATACCCCTAACCAAGATAGCTACGCTGGTCTGTAGCCTAGACCTGGCCTAGCAATGAAAAAGGGTAGGAGGGAAAAAAAAAATGCTTCCCTCCATTTGTTAGTACTGCTTCCCCTGTATAGTCAGTCAGTCACCCTTGTTGTTTGTGGGATTGTATTCCCCTCTCCCCTCCCCCAATAAACCAACTGGGGAGAAAAAATAGATCTCTTGGAAACGGGGGGGGGGGGAGCGGGAAGAGTAACAGCTTTAAAAAAAACACGACACTGGGGGGGGGGGGGGGGAAGAGTAACAGCTTTAAAAAAAACACGACACTGACTAGATTTCAAGCTGCATGTGTATGTCAGTGCTAGTTTAAGAAGAAAGAGGGAAAAAAGAGCAGGTTGAGAAATGGGGTGTGTCTGTTTGGTGAAAAATTGCATGAAAATGAGAAAAAAGTCAGCATTTTCAGTGGGAGATTTCAACATTTTGTGGAAAAACTGAAAAATGTTCACCAAAAACCTGAAAAAGAGGTTTTTTTTTTTTTAATGAAAACTTGAAATCTACAAAAAGCATCTCTGTCTCTCTCTCACACACACACACACACACAGTCACAAAAGAAAACTGTTGTGCTTTCTTTTTACTAACTAGCCTTAGAAGAAACCTTCGTGTTTAAACAGTGTTTTATTGTTAAACATTAAGGGTTTGAGCATTGGCCTGCTAAACCCAGGGTTATGAGTTCAGTCCTTGAGGGGGCCACTTAAGGATCTGGGGCAAAAATCAGTACTTGGTTCTGCTAGTGAAGGCAGGGGGCTGGACTCGATGACCTTTCAAGGTCCCTTCCAGTTCTAGGAGATAATAATAAATTGGAGATATATCTATTATTATTAAAAGTTTACAAGGCCATTCCATCCATTGTCATGAGGTCATCTCACCACATCCTCCATTTCTTCAATTTTGGCCATCTCTCTCACTATATCTGTTCCCCCTCCCCCTGTTTGGTGAGCACAGATGATTCCCCTATACCAGCTCTTTGAACTTTCTCCTTGCATCACTACTGATTTTCTCTTTTTTTAAAGAATGTTGCTCAAAACCAACTTCTATACAACCTAGAAATAATAGTGCCCACCAGTGCCCCATGCCAGTACTATTATCAGCCCACTACAATTCTCCCAATCTACTGTCCCCGCCTGTTCTCTTATAGTAACCTTTCTATGGCTGTGACTGCTATGCACTGACAGCTGTATGAAAGACACATTCTAAAAATGCCATTTTAGAGTAGTAACGTAACATTAAAGCAGATGGAAACTGGTTTACAGACCTTTGCATTAGTCTCCCATAGTGGTCGCAACATTATTTGACAAAAAACAAAAACCTTTGTTAGATTTAATGTTGTGAACGTTTTAGTAACTTCGGGGAAACAAACTTTAAAAGAATATTTTATCTCTAACGCAAGTCAAGCCCAAAAGAAATTCAGAGTTAAGATTATACTTAAAAAGAAGTCTGAAGCTATGGAAATGTATATTTAAGGCCCCTCAAAAGCACCAAGCCTCTGCCCTCACATTCCCCCATAATGCAAGCTAACCTTTTAATATAAATACAGCTCTGATCAGTAGAGTCCCATGTATTCTGCAATTCCATTGCCGTGCAATTATACTCTAGAATCTCAGTTTTCATTAAGTTTCTCTGGTTGCAGTGAAGCTCAAACACATGAGCTGAATGTAAACTGATTGAATGTTATCTTTCCAAGACTGTCAACAGCTAGAAAAGTACTCAGTGGTCCAATTTACCCCATTTCATCTCAATCAGGGCTCCCTGGACTCAGGGCTTCCTGTCTTCCTGCCAGGACATGCCTGCACTGGACTCTTTGCTCGCCAGCTCCCCACTACAAGGGTGATTTAATTAGATTACACTGCATACTCCCTGTACAATTCCATGAAGCCAAGCAGCAGGTGGTTGGGGAGTCAAGGGGAGGGGAGGGAGAAAGAGGTAAAAGCAGAGATGGCAGAAGTGAGTTAGTGCTTTATAGCAGAATGGGGACCATGTTTGATAATTGTATATAGAAAGTTGGATGCGGATGGACTGGAGTATGCATGGTAAGAGGAGAAATTTTATAGAAGACTCACATAGAGAAGAGTGAAGAAAAGGGTCTGATGGTTCAGGAAGCAGCTGAGGCATACGTCATAGCAGGTGTAGGTAGCGACATCTAAAATCTTGCATACCTTTTTGATTCAACTGTCGACTTTCTAAATTATGCTCAATATGTGGATGATATAAGCTCCTAAAGATTTCGTATAGCCTTGGCCCAAACTTATTGAACAACTCCAAGCCTACTAGAACCTTCCCAAGATAGTAAAAGGTATTCAGAGGAGTGTGTGTGTGTGTGTGGGGGGAAGTAGTACAATAAACCAAGTTTGGAATCTCTAGGTCAAACTATTTTAAAGTTATGATGTGGCAAAAAGGTAGAAGTGTGGTTTTTCAAAAGGTCATAACCGTCACTTTCAGTTTTTGGGACAGAAACCGTGTCTTTCTCCCTCAGCTATGAAGTGCACAGCACATCTTTAGTACTAATAATCTGACTAATCACACTGCCTAGATTACTTCCAAAACTTTCCCCAGTTAAAAGTCTCTTCTGGTAGAAAAGCACAAAAAATATTCAGGTGGTCTAGTTTATAGTGCAAAGCTAGTCAGGGCCGGTGCAAGGATGTTTCGCACCCTAGGCCAAACTTCCACCTTGCGACCCCCGCACCCCCACCCTGAGGCACCCCGGCCCGCAGCAGCTCCCCTGCTCCACCCTGAGGTGCCCCCCTTGCAACAGATCCCCATCCCCCACCCTGCACCCTGAGGCACCCCCCCTTTGTGGCAGCACCCCATCCTCCGCCCTCAGGCACCCCAGCTCACCCCTGCTCCGCGCACGAGCACAAGCACCCCGAGCACGCCATGGCCGCTTCACTTCTCCCGCCTCCCAGGCTTGTGGCACCAATCAGCTTAGGCACCGCAAGCCTGGGAGGCGGGAGAAGTGAAGCAGCCACAGCATGCTCGGGAAGGAGGAGGAGCAGAGGTGAGCTGGGGCAGAGAGTTCCCCTGCGTGCTACCCCCCCGCCCTTACTTGCTGCAGGCAGCCCTCCCCATGCTCCCCTGCACCAGCTCCCTCCGCCTAAATGCCGGCAGCGACCAGGGTGGTCGAAGATCCGGCCGCCGAAGTCACTGCCGAAGAAAATGGCGCCCCCCAAATGCCAGCGCCCTAGGCGACCACCTAGGTCGCCTAAATGGTTGCCCCGGCCCTGAAGCTAGTTACAATCTTAACTACCTGGTGACTAACAGGTCTTCCAGTAATCTCACTTTTCAGCATTATGGCTGCCCCATGAAGAAAGTTCATAAATGCATATTGAGAGTTTTTTATTCCAATAATTCAAGATAAAAGGGCTCTTGCTTTTCAGACTTAGATTGCTGGGCTGATGAAAAAAATAGGTACAGTTTTCTTTTAAACTTTAATGTTGGGAGATTAGAATTTTCCCTTGTACAATCTGAACTTGTACCATAAGGTGCCCCCAATGCCCAGTCCCAAAACGATACATTTGAAATACAAAACAAAGTAGTAGCCATCACATACACAACACGTTTACACATGCAAAAAAGATAATTAGTGGGTAAAATGGACTACCAAATACAGCAAGAGAAGCTACAGCCATGAATGCATTAAAAAAAAAAAAGAGTTGGACAAACATTAAACCCTCTGTGTGCTAGGAGATGGAACATTTGTTTTAAAATAGTTTTCAAAACACAGCTCCCTACCCACAAACTTCAAATGTTTAGCCAGCAGGAGTAGATCTAGCCAAATTGCAATAGCCACCAGATTTAGAAATAGTAATTCAGTCCTGTAGAAGCAGATGTCAGGTAGGCTTTCTGAGCTGAATACTGCATACTGTTTGGTCCACAAACCTGAATTACATTTGGTTTCGGAGAATATGGGGAAGTGAGGAAAATGCATCTGCAGACTTTTCAGACAGGACCCCATTTTCTGCTATACACAGGGCTTAAGAGGGGGAAAAGGAACGTAACGGTACAAACCATAGCTAGGTAAGTGAATGGATCTAGAGAAGCAGTGTGGCACTCGTTTCAGCCTCAACTATATATTCAACCTCTACTTACCACAAATTATGTCCATTAGATTGGCAATTCTTTTAAGTGAAATTAACAACATGCTAGGGCTTGTCTCCAACTTCACAGTACCAAGTCAAGCTATACAACCCACCATCAGCATGAGACTACCAAATATCTGCTCACCAAGTGATAATTAACTATTAAGCAGTTCTCAGCATAGATCTCTGTGGGAATTTGGGTAGCTTTTAATGCCCAGCTAATTCTCTGCTGAGTCTGGACAAGGCAACTGAGAAATCCACCATCTGAAGTTCATTTCAACTTTGAAAAATGACTATAAGAATAGCATCTTCTTACTAAATAAATCAGATTCTTAGCTACTATATTTAGTAACTAAAAATCAAAGTTGTCACTGTTTTTAATCCTGAAGAGCGAGACAATGAACAAAGTGATGCACAAACTAGAATACAATCCCGTCTCAATCACATTGTTTACTAAGTTCCAATCAGTTACCCCTGTGCAAATCCACTGAGACAATGGAGCACCCTAGAACCTTTACTACAGGTGACGGGGATATTGGAAGAACACAACTTGCCTCACAAACTCTGGGGTGAATTTGCAGGACTGGCAGTTAGTGAGAAAAAAATCTGTTTTTACATGTATGCTATTACATTTGTCCTGGAGTTAGTGTGAGAGATATCAGTCTTTTAGAGTCAGATTTCAGAAAGGATATCTTATAGAGGATTTTTTTAGGTTGTTATCGTTGCTGACAAAAGGCCATTCTGTTACTCTGAATTTCCCTCACTTGTTATTTATCACATCACCTTCTCTGTAGCTAGAAGAGCAGACAAAGAAGTCTCTCTCCAAAACTGGGCAGATGACAATATACCCTCATGGGGCTTTTTATTTTTTCCCTGTGTGAGCCACCAAGTAATAGGAACATAAAACTTTATTCACTTGTACTCAGTGAAGAGGTATCACTTCCCTATATATACACACACTGGTGCTGGAGGCAGGGTGAAGAAGTAGAGAACAGTTATCTGCAATACGGTCATTGCCATAGCTGGATGCACTGTGTACAGGCAGCACTTACGTGTTAACCAAGCATGTAGCTCAGATGAACAATACAAGGCTTTCAATCCAAGATCAGCACCATTAGTGCAAATAAACCAATTTCTGCTGGAAGCTGGGGGGAGGGAGGAGGAGGAGGGAGAACCTCAACAGCCAGTATTTGCATCAGCTCAAGGCTTCCTTTCCAGGAAAGGGGGGTGGGGAGAAGAGGGGAGGGACCACTTATGCCTGAAACAGAAACCTGCCTTTTTAGAAAAAGCTGGTTAAATAAACATTCCAAAAAAAGATGGAATGTTTAACATTTGGTGGGTCAGCTAAGCTTGCCTGAGTTCTTCATAAAAGTTAGCTTGGCCACACTTAGTAGCCACCGACACAGAGAGAATAGCATAGGACCTTGGAGGAAGTTTAAAACAAAAAGTGCACCAGGATAGCATTCAATACACATTCCTTTTGATAAGCAACAAACGTTGCACAGTGAAATGTATTACATTCAATGTCTTTAGGAAATGAGAGTCATTTGTGGGGGAGGGAAGGAAGGAAGGGAGGGAGAGAAAGTGTTGATAATTTCAAGCAGGGCTGTTTACAATATAATGCAATAAAGAAGACTGACCTTAAAAGGAAAAAAAAAAAAGAATGCTTGTAAGCAATATGAAAACAAAATGCTTAATACACATGATCACATGCCAGCAGGTTTGTCAACATCTCTGTAACCATTAAACTGAGGCACATCTAACGGTGCAAAAAGAATTTGTATTGGGATAAAACCTGGCAAAAAGAATCTAAGCTTGGGAAAACAGAGAAGGAGAGCTGAACAGATCAGTTAGACTTTCAAAGAAGGTTGTTTTCAATATAGGAAAAAGAAATTCTCATTTATTATAGATCACCCCCTATAGGGGCTGCAAATATTAATGGTATAGAAGAAAACACAAGATGACAGTCTTGGCTTTTAAGACCGGTTGACTTCTCTACTTTATTTACAAAGCCAAAATAAACCTGTTATACATCCAACCTGCTTTGAAAACGTAAGCACAGCCATAGGGAGTCAGACCAGTGGTTCACCTAGCCCAGGACTCTGTCTTCAGACAGTGGCCGGTACCAGATGCTTCAGAGGGCATGACTAGAACAGGGCAATTATCAAGTGATCTATACTCTGTTGTCCAGTCCCAGCTTCTGGCAGCCAAAGGCTTAGGGACACAGAGCATGGGGTTGTGTCCCTGAGCATCTTGGCTAGCCGCCATTGATGGACCTAACTTCATTTTTTTGTTTTTTTTATAACCAGTTATACTTCTGGGCTTCACAACATGCCCTGGAAACAAGTTTCACAGGATGACTGAGTTGTGTGAAGTAGTACTTCCTTATGTTTGTTTTAAACCTGCTATTAATTTCATTGCGTGACCCCTGGTTCATGAGTTATGTGAAGGGGTAAATAACTTTCTTATTTACTTTCTTCACATCATTCATGATTTCACAGATCTATCCTCTCCACCCTAGTTGTCTCTTTTCTAGGCTGAAAAGCCCCAGTGCTTTAAATTTCTGCTGTTCCTGTCCCCCAATATTTTTTTTTTCCTTTTCTTTGTAAATTTTTCCTAATTCTAATATTTTTTTTTTGAGATGGGGCAACCAGACCTGCATGCAATATTCCAGGTGTGGGCGTACAATGGATTTACATAGTGGCATTATGATATTTTCCCTCCTATTATTGATCCCTTTTTTCATGGTGCCTAACAGATTGCTTTTTTTGACTGCTGCTGCCCATTCAGCAGATGTTTTCAGAGAATTATCCATAATGACTCTAAGATCTCTTTCTTGAGTGGTATCAGCTAATTTAGACCCCATCATTTTGTATATATATAATTGAGATAACGTTTTCCATTGTGTATTACTTTGCATTTTTCAGCACTGAATTTCATTTGGGTGCCCAGTTACCCAGTTTTGTGAGATCCCTTTGTAACTTTTCACAGTCAGCTTTGAACTTAACTGTCTTGAGTAGTTTTGTTTGCAGCTGCAAACTTCACCATCTCACCCTTTATCCCTTTTTTTCAGATCATTTATGATTAGGTGGAACAACACTGGTCCAAGTACAGAGCTTTGGGGGACCCTGCTGTTTACCTCCCTCCATTCTGAGAGCTGACCATTTATTCCTACCTTTTGTTACCTTTCGTGTAACCAGTTATTGATCCATGAGAGGACCTTCCCTCTTATCCCATGACTGCTTACTTGACTTAAGAGCCTCTGGTGAGGGACCTTGTCAAATGCTTTCTGAAAGTCCAAGAAAGCTATATCCACTGGATCACATTTGTCCATGTTTGTTGACAGCCTCAAAGAATTCTAGTAGATTGGTGAGACATAATTTCCCTTTATAAAAGCCATATTGGCTCTTTCACAACATATGTTCATCAGTGTCTGATAATTCCATTTTTTACTATAGTTGCAATGAATTTGCCTGGTATTCAAGTTAGGCTTAAACAGCCTGTAATTGCCAGGATCACCTCTGGAGGAAGCCCTCCTCCTCCCCCCTTTTCCTTTAAATAGGCATTACATTAACTGTCCTCCAGTCATCTGGTACAGAGACTGATTTAAGCAATAGGTTACATACCACAATTAGTAGTTCTGCAATTTCATATCTGAGTTCCTTCAGAAGTCTTGGGTGAATACCATCTGGTCCTGGTGAATTATTATTGCTTAATCAGTTTCTTAAAAAACATCCTCTACTGACACCTCAACCTGGGATAGTTCTTCAGATGTGCCACCTAAAAAGAATGTCTCAGGTGTGGAAATCTCACTCACATCCTCTACAGTGAACAGCAAAGCAAAGAATTCATTTAGCTTCTCCGCAAGGGCCTGATTTTCCTTGAGTGCGCCTTATGTACTTCAATCAGCCAGTGGCCCCACTGATTGTTTGGCAGGCTTCCTGCTTATGATGTACTTAGTTTTTGAGTCTTTTGCTAGTTGCTCCTCAAATTCTTTTCTGGCCTGCCTAATTATACCTGTACACTTGACTTTGCAGAGTTTATGCTCCCTTCTATTTTCCTCAGTAGGATCTGACTTCCTATTTTTAATAGATGTCTTTTTCGTCTCTAACTGCCTCTTACTCTGTTTAGCCATGATAGCATTTTTGGGACTTTTTTTTTTTTTAAATTTGAGGGTATACATTTAGTTTGAACTTCTGCTATGGTATTTTCAAGGAATTTCTATGCAGCTTAGAGGCATTTCATTCTTGTGACTGTTCCTTTTAAATTTCCGTTTAACTAGCTTCCTCATGTTTGTGTAGTTCCCCTTTTTGAAGGCAAGCTACTGTGGTTGTTTACTTTGGTACTTTCCCCCCCTACTGAGTTCTGGGTCTCTTAATGTCTGTGAAACATATAAAAGGGAGGTGAAAACAGCCCATCAGCGTATACAGTACAAAAATTAATCTACACATACAAGATGGTCCTAAGAAGTCTAATATAATTTAATAGTACATGCATAATGTTCTGAATGCCCTTTAGTATCTCTAATCATAGCAATGCTTCGTACTGGTAATTCCTGTAGGACTACACTATCCAGAATCCTTCACAGGAAATTGGGAGTCTTTGTTGGGAGAGTGAAAAAACAAAGCTTGGACAAAAATTAAGCTTCCAAGTCTGTTTTCCCTTATAAAATTAACCCCACATAAGTACAATACACTACATCCTTCCAGACTGGATAAAGCATTGAGCAATTTAGGCTAAACATTACTTCAAATCCCAAACATTAAAATATAATAAATAATAATAATAAAAATTCACATGTACTTCTCCCCCACATCAAAACCAAAACATGTTTTAAAATCATGAGGTTAAATTTTATACTTATAAAATATGACAAGGGGGTGGAGGGGTTGGCTTTCCGGTTCTTGTAGGATTCATTTAAGTCTCATTTTCAAGTTTTTCCACCCCAACCAGGAAGGCTAAAAACTTTCATTAAAACAAAAAATAAAAACAAAAAGTAAATTGAGATTCTCATGTGATAATTGACTTCAGGAGCTAGGACTTTAAAATAAATATCACAAGACTTGTGATAAATTTGTAAGAGTTGGCAAAACTGAGTAAATATCAGGAAGCGTTTCCCCAGGGTTAGATCTGCCCTATCTTCCAGCTCTATTATCTAAAATGGCCACCTAATGATGCCTTTGCCCTGCCAATGAATTCAGTCTTTCTGGCTAGTTCACGTCTTTCACAAATATCTTTGTGCCTTCTTTCATTTCATCCTTTATTCATAGACAGCGCTACAGATTTTTGTGTTTGGGGGAGGAAGGGTGAAGGGGAAAGCATTAAAAGTTATCCTTCTTCAAACCCCTCCTTCAAACTCACCTCCACCATTATAACTACAGAACACAGCCAGATGACAACAGCTAGGCAGCTGAGTCAAGACTCCTGCTGATTTTGCAAAATCATGCTTATTTTACCGTTAACTAATCCTCCTCCTATCCCCTCTCCATTTGCTTGTTTCATCCACCTCTTGAGTCTTCTCATAAACCTGTCCCAGAAAGCTCAACCTCTGAATTATCTTCATGACATATCTGTATAGCACCTAGCAGAATGGAGCCCTGATCCCTCTTTAGGTCCCCTAAGAGCCACTGTAAATCTAAATAATAATAAGTGAGATCTACCAGATTGTAAAATGGTTTTTCAACAGAAACAGAAAACCTTTTGTTTGATTTAAAAAGCCAAGTGGAGAATACAATTTAAAAAAGAATCCTGCTATGACCACAGGGAATGGTCTGAATCACCTAATAGACCTCTTGCATCTCTAAATTCTCTGAAGGATTTTAATATTTAAATTGATCAAAAGTAGCAGTTGTACAGTAAGGTGACGGTGTGTGAAGGGAATATACGTAAGCAGGATTCAAAGAAAAAACAAAAAACAGCAGATTCCACCAGACAGCCAGACTGAGACACCAGATATGCCATAGGAAGGTGACCTTCAGACAAAAACAAAGGCACAAATTATTGTTTCTGAAATGAAGCCAATTTAACATCGGTAAAAAGCAAGGTACACAGCTACCAAGGAAGGCAATGTGTTAGTCTGGAAAGGTAATTCATTATGAATTACAAACTGCTGCACTTGAAGAGTGATTGTTACTTTAGCAGTTGAGCCAGAGTCAGACTGCAAGGCTATCATGATGTTGGATGTGCACACAGACACCCCCGACCCCCAGGTAAATGAAACGAAGTGCAGCCACACCCCTCTTTGGTATCAAAATTAATCCCAACTTTCTTAAGTAGCAAGTGATGGAAAGAATAAATCAATCTGATTATGGGGGTAGCGTTTTGCTGCTATATTAGTCCTTCCATTAGAGGATCTCAAAGTAGGGATTTACAACTAGCCAACCAGTTAAGCATCACATACTTGCCTGTAAATGGGTAAACTGAAGTAGAGAAAGATAGCGAGATTTGTCCAACTGACACCATGATAAGAGTTGAAAATAGAAGTCAGGTTTTCTGACTCCCAGTCTGTTATGTGAAGATACTCTTATTCTTTGAGAGTGGAGGCACAGGGCCAGAGTTGGGGAGGGAGGTGCAGAGGGACAAAGAGCTCTAAATTATCCTTTCAAGGTCCAATTTATTGACTGTTCCATAAAGGATTTTGTGATGCAGTTTTAATGAAAGCTGCTATATAAAATGAAGCTGAGTAGTACTGAACCAAGGCAGGAAAATATGTATGCTGGAAAGGCCAGACCTTTCACAAAGGCCTTGTACCTATTCACTGCTAACACTATTCTGGAATCAAAGCAGCATTTAGTATATAACTGCTGAAAGCATTACAGGTACCCTTTCACAAAAGATAGTCCTAGCACAGGTCACTACCATTGTTCTAGTACAGAGTGCAGCCTTTTTCTTATGAGAATGCGCTTTGCGTCCCTTCTCAAACTCACCATCCCTACTCAGCCCATCCCTCTGCTGCTTTCCTCAAGCACATGAGAAATAAATATGAGCAAGAGAAACACAATCAAAGCAGTAGATCAATCCACTCCTTTTACACCACCACCTACATGTGACACAGAGGCCCATTGGGAGCCAGCTGCAAAGGGTTTACTATTCTGTAACAGCAGTTCCTAACAGACCTGAAATTCACAACCCATAGCACACCACTTCCAGGGTATTTATCCATAAAGAAGATCATATGAGGTTTAGACTAAAAGCTGTAAAATGTATGTATTGTGACTAGATACTGGAAATGTGTTCTTATAGCTTGCAACAAAAAGTGTTAATTCCGGGCAAAAAGAGAAAAACTGGTTTCTTGCCAGACCAGATATGTTTACCCATCTATCTGCTGAAATGTAAATTGAGTGTTGTCTCATTCACAGTCACCTTTATGCAGATGAAGGATTGTGCAATTTATCTGGAAGAGCAGAACAGCAGGGCCTTATCTGGGGGTGCACTTCAAAGGTTTACTGGACTAGCTGAGGGACAAGGAAAGCATCCTATTATCCTGCATCTATGAAGTAAATGAACACTGTTTACACTCATGAAGATGGGATCAAAACCAGCTTTGGCTGGAAATGCTGCAAAAAGCACTGGGGGAGATAAGCCTACTATAGACAAGAGGTTAGCTTGTTACATTTAATCTAGTCTCTAGAAATTGTGTAGTTTGTTTTATATGTAACCCTTCTGCTTCCCTTATCCTTAACTTACTCTCTCTTGAATCTTGATATTTGACAAGAAACTTATTTTTGCTTTCACTATAGATATATCTCAGGACTGTGGTATTGTACGAGCTATTGATCCTGAGTTGAATCATACAAGCTGGTGTGTACTGTTCCCTTAGGGTACGGCTACACTACCCGCCAGATCAGCGGGTAGCGACTGATCTATCAGGGATCGATTTATCTTCTGTAGTGTAGACACAATAAATCGATCCCCGATTGCTTCCGCCTCTCGCCGAGCTGGAGTTGAGCAGTCAACGGGAGAGCAAAGTCGATGGAGGAGCCGCAGCAATAGACCCCTGCACTGTGAGGATGCGAGGCAAGTCGAACTAAGATACATCGACTTCAGCTACGCTATTCTTTTTCATAGCTGAAGTTGCGTCTCTTAGGTCGATCCCCCACCCCTCACAGAGTAGACCAGGCCTTAGGGACAGCATATCTGGTATTACTAGGAGCATTCAGTGGATAAACCACTGAACACTACAGGGGAATGCTTCAAAGGGGCTCAGGGACCAGGAAGCACCTACTGTTAATCTGCAAGGCAAAGTACGGGCTGGCATAGCCCAGACAAGATTGTTTGGGTGGCTAACATGCTGGAGGAGTCAAGGAGCTGACACAGTTAAGCACACAAAAGTCTCCCCCCTGCTGGAGGCACAAGTAACAAGGTGACTCTCAGACTTGGGCACCTTGAGAACTGTCAAAGCACCAAACTAAAATGAAACAAGTTCATTAACTATTCACCTGAGTTTCAAGGACAAAGGAAAATAAATCCCATATAACAGGATAAGTTATTTGCCCTTTGAGACAAAGGTGCCATTTCACAGCTATCACAAAGCAATAGCTTGTCTAAGGAAGAAATATATCTAGCAAGGGCACTACAGCCATCTTAGGACACACCCCTATGCCAATGAATAGCTCTAATCCCCCCTCCCCTTCCCTCTTACTTGGCTCATGGCCTGTGTTTTTATGACTGATTTAGTCTTTGTTCTGCAGGTGTGAAAAACCCTCATTACACACAGACATGGAAATCATATTTTTACCTATAAACAGGGTTTTTTTATTCCACCTTGCTTAACTATGCTTCCGATAGCCAGTCAAAAAGCATTTGCCTTCCTATTTGCAATTGAGAGAGAGATCACAGATCACTGCTCTACAGCCAAAATGCTTCTGAAATAAATGTAGTCAAACTTTACTAATTCTGGGTCACTGAGAACAAAAATGATGCTTAAAATTGTTGATTGGCTCTAGTCTAGCTGTTGGGCTCCAGACTACAGGAGAAGATTCAGCATCCACCACTTGTTGAATCAGGAAGATTTGTACCACCCTTAACACACATCAAGCTGGGCCTGATGAACGAACTTTGGTCAAGCATTGACAAAACACAAGCAAGCTTTCAAGTACCTCTGTGGAAAGTTTCCAAGGTTAAGTGAAGCAGATAAAGGAAGGTTCTTTGTTGGTCCCTCAGATTCCGTTGAACATTCGAGAGATGCATTTGAACCATCGCACTGGCGGGGCAAGGAAAAGACGGGCATGGAAGTGTTCCAGTTAGTGGCAATAAATTTTCTTGGAAACACAAGAGACAACACAGGTTGCTCGATGTGAAACCTCCTCAACGCGCATCCAGCGCCTTGGTTGCAACACTGGTCACTAAAGATACATTTTTTGCAACTCCTCACTAGATTTTTTTTCCACCGGAACTGCGGAGCAGTGAGCGACGAGCAGGAGAGCGATTTCACACAGACATTGCAACAATGGACCAAACGCTAATCGCGGCAACATCGACGCCCATCAATGCTTGCAGACTACTTGCTGGCAGTGACACAGAGATGCTACATTTAAATGAATACAAGACAGCCAAGAAGCACCGAGTAGACACGAATAGGACTAACTCATGGTACAAATAGTTTTTTTTGCCTTTGGTTTCATAAAACTTTTATTTATATAACCCTTTTGCTGATTTTTAAAGTGTTACATAAACAGGACAGGTGAAATATTATCATGTAAAGCAACCACAAACACATGAAAAGACCTAGGTTTACAATTTATGATTAAAACTCTACTATCTACACAATATAGACATAAAATGTAAAAACTTAAATATCTTAGAAACAGTAGCCAATCAGTTGTTTTAATTGTCATATTTGAATTCAGCACATCAAAATACATAATAAATACCACATTATCTCTGAAGCAGACGACTTCTCAAAAACTGTAGACCAGCGTTGTTTACATCAATTACTTTAGTGAACACAATCAGTAACTTCCTTATAGAGCTCCTTCCCCTAAAAGGCTAGCAGCTCCCTTGCAAGGGGACCCACAAACAACCCCTTGTGAATAAAGTCCATTCTCTTCTCTCAGACTGAAGAGTTTATTTTTCCAGACTAGTTCAGCATTGTGTTTTATATATGTACACCTGGATCCCCTAATTTATTTAAGTATTAGAAATATTCATTTTGATACACTTATCCCTATCACATGGACATTGAACAAGTCTTAATATTTGTAAAAGGCTTTAAGATCCTTAGCTAAAAGGTTTTGTTACTAATGAGAAGCCATTCAACTCAAAAAAAACTATCAGACTCCTCCAAAGCTTCACTTTGGAGATTGGCCACTATCCCTATTACATTCCCTTGCCACACTTCCCTCCCCACCCAAAAAAAAGTCAAAGAAGATTCAAATTAAAGAGCAGCCTTGCCTCTTAGACCTGGCACTCCTACATAGAAGAATATGAAGAACCTGCTCAGTGTAAGGTTCAACCACAATTTCTGAATGTGTGTTGGAAATTGTTTGGTCCTGTCTATATTTTAGGTTAGTCTGTTTTCAGTGCCCCCCTGCAACCATTGAGGACACCAGTTATCAGCACCTGGTAAGATTTGTCTCCCAGCTCTTGGAGCTCATATTAACATGAAGGAATGGAGGTGGGGGAAGTGACAACTACAAACATATAGTGCCATTCTCCTTTTGGGCAACTAAAGCAGTTTACCACAGTAAGACTTCAGCAGTATCAGCCAGTGCCTATTTCTTCTCAGCTCTGGACCCTCTGAGCTGCAGCAGAGCTCAGGCTGCTACAGGTCTCAGGCTTGGGTTCAGATGACTATGGTCTGGAGCAGACCAGACTCTACTGGGAGTTTGAGAACACACACTTCAGTGGGAAGGAGGTGCAGCAGCACAGAGATCAACACAGAAGCTTCCTGCTAATGGACACAGACTGCATGGTTAACTCAAGTGATTGGTACCCAGGTTAGCCTAGCCCAGGTGTGAGCAGCAACACAGTAAAGCCATCCTCAAGTTACTGTGCCCACACTGTTGCCATCCTCACTCATTAGGACTTCTGTGATCAAATTCCATGGTTCTCAGTGCTGCAGTCAGCAGAGATTAGCATTTCAGCAGTTTAGCCTGCAGTCAGACTGCAAAGTGGGCCAGTTACCAGCGCGAGCATAAGCAGCACTCTGGCTTTAGTCTATAACCCAAGACAGACCAACTAGCTCAAGTGTAAAGCACCACCATACTCTGATGAGAGATTTTTCCACGTAGACAAAAGCCAGGTCAGAGGCAACATTCAGTAAGATTCTGAGTCCATTGCAAAGTTAAGACAAGCTTTAAAAAGGCAGGGAGGCCAAAGAGAGATGATGGTACCAACCTCAAAAAGCTTGATTTAATCTACCAGGTTGTATCCAGCAGAGACTCTTTGGTTATGTCTACACTGCAGCTAGAGGTGCAATTCCCATTGTGGGTAGACAGATTGGTATTACCTCAGCTTGAGATAGCACTCTAAAAATAGCAGCATGAACATTACAGCACAGGCTAGCCACTCAAGCTGAGACCATGAGTCTGGTGGCCTTGGACTCACTCAAGCAGCTAGCTAACCCAAGTTACCAGTGTTGCAGCATCCACACAGCTCTAGCTCACTAAAAATAGCAAAAAGAAGGAGACTCAGGCTGTCTACCCGGGCCGGGAATCATACTTTCCAGTTGCAGCATAGACATACCTAGTGATAAGCATCTTTAGAAATACCTTAATAAGTGTGTATGGGCAGGAGCGGCACCAGGGTTTTTGGCGCCCTAGGCGGGGGGTCCTTCTGTGCTTCTGGTCGTTGCGCAATTCTGTGGCTGGGGGGGGGGGGGGGGGATCCTTTGGGGCAAGTCCCGGAGCAAGTGAAGGACCCGCCACAGAATGACGACAACAACCCAGAGCACGGAAGAGCCCCACCGCCGAATTGCCGCCTCCCAAATCTCTGGGCCCTAGGTGACCGCCTAGGTTGCCTAAATGGAAGTGCCGGCCTTGTGTACGGTACCTACACCAGCAAATTGGAAAAGTGATCATCTCAGGAATACAAATATTTGGCAAACAAATACACCAGCCATGTGCTGTGCAAATTTTACAGATTTAAGTACCACTTTGCTTTTAAACCACTGCATTTTTCCAAAAGCTACCACCAAAGATTAGATGTGCACATAAAACTTTAGGAAAAAGAGAAAATGTTCAGCCCTGCAGAGAAACAGGATTCAAGGTAAAGTGGTGGATAAGTCTGAATGAAGTCACAAATCTTCAATACCTGATCCATTCTCCAAAACAGTAATTATGCTGAAGGCTCTAACACCCTCAAAAATAGAACTACCACCACACATACATCCTCATCCTACAAAAATCTAGAATAGTACCAAAGATTCCACAAGTTCAATAGGGCTCCACTATCAGTTTACTGCATTACTTTTCACAGCGGTAAAAAGTTGTCTTCAGACACAACTGGAAATAAATGCGCAGATCTCAATTTAGACATCTAGGCATGTAGGGCATTTGTACTGAATTATGCATTGCCAGAGGAGCCCAGGAGTAGAACAATAGCCAGTAGTGCAGGTTAAGTGTACAGAACAAAACTATCATAATTTGTCCTTGCACAGGATCTTTCATCTGAAGATCACAAGGCACTTAGAAACATTCATTAATTAAGCCCGTAACCCTGCTCCACCACCATTATCCTTATCTCTATTTTACAGATGAGGAAAACTTGGCCAGACTAAGGCCTGGTCTACACTACGCATTTAAACCGATTTTAGAAGCATTAAACCAATTAACGCTGCACCCATCCACACACGAAGCCCTTTATTTTGATATAAAGGGCTCTTTAAACCGGTTTCTGTACCTCCTCCCAATGAGAGAGTAGCACTGAAATCGGTATTACCATATCGGATTAGGGTTAGTGTGGCCGCAAATCGACAGTATTGGCCTCTGGCGGCCATCCCACAGTGCACCACTGTGACTGCTCTGGAAAGCGATCTGAACTCACATGCACTGGCCAGGTAGACAGGAAAAGCCCCACGAACTTTTGAATTGCATTTCCTGTTTGCCCAGCATGGAGCTCTGATCAGCATGGGTGGCGATGCAGTCCCAAATCCAAAAACCTCCAGCATGGACCGTACGGGAGATACTGGATCTGATCACTGTATGGGAGACAAATCTGTTCTATCAGAACTCCCTTGCAGAAGACGAAATGCCAAAGCATTTGAAAAAAAATCTCCAGGCTATGATACAGAGCCCACACCACAGTGCTTGTGTGAAAGCATAACGGAAAGCCAAAGAATCAAATGGACGCTCATGGAGGAAGGGATGGGGGGACTGACCACTCCAGCTATCCCACAGTCCCCGCAGTCTCCGAAAAGCATTGCATTCTTGGCTGAGCTCCCAGTGCTGTAGGGTCAACACACTTGTCCGGGTGGTTCAGGGTATCTCTCATCAATTTATCCCCCTCCCCCCTGTGAAAGAAAGGGAAAAAAAAAAAAAATCGTTTCTTGACTTGTTTCAATGTCACCGTACATCTACTGCTGCATGCTCGAGCAATGAACAGCGGCATCCTTTCCCTCCCCTCCCCGGTAGCAGATGGTACAATATGACTGCTATCCTCATCATCATCAGCCTGTGAAGTGCTCCTGGCTAGCTTCAGGTGAGGTCGGCCGGGACTGCCGGGTAAAAATAGGAATGACTCCTGGTTATTTCCTGGCAGATGACAGAATCACGGTACGGTCCTCATCATAGCAACTGGAGGCTGAACTCCATCAGTCCCCCCCCCCCCCCCCGTTTCATGTCTAAAGAAAAGATTCTGTACTGCCTGGACTCATAGCAGTGGAGGCTGCCTCCCCCTCATTTATCTGACTAAAAAGTCAGTGTTTCTTATTCCTGCATTCTTATTACTTCATCACACCAATGGGGGGACCCTGCAACGGTAGCCCAGAAGGGTTGGGGGAAGGAGAGAAGCAATGGGTGGGGTGTTGCAGGGCCCCCCTAGAATGGCATGCAGCTCATATTTTCTGTGGGATCTGACACAGAGCAGCTGTGCTCTCTGGTTCGCTAGTACACTTGCCCCATATTGCTAGGAGGACTGACCTCTATTTTAGATAGAACATAAAGAGGGAATGACCCCCCCCGTCATTTTTGTCTTTCTGACCCTGGCCAACCTCAGTGAAGCTCAGCCAGGAGCACCCATGACAGCAGCAGAGTACAGGAACAACTGATAACCATCATCTCATCGCCAATTTTAACATGGCCAACCCCAAAAACCCCAGATGGTACAGAACAACTGGTAACGGTCTCTGTTAGCTTGCAAAGACAAATGAATGCTGTTGTGTAGCGCTGCAGTACCGCCTTTGTCAGCGGCATCCAGTAGATATACAGTGACAGTGACAAAAGGCAAAACGGGCTCCATGGTTGCCATGCTATGGCGTCTGCCAGGGCAATCCAGGGAAAAAGGGCATGAAATGATTGTCTGCCGTTGCTTTCACGGACGAAGGAATGAGTGACGACATTTACCCAGAATCACCCGTGACACTGTTTTTGCACCATCATGCATTGGGATCTCAACCCAGAATTCCAATGGGCGGAGGCGACTTCGGGAACTATGGGATAGCTACGGGATAGCTACCCACAGTGCAATGCTCCAGAAAAAAAATCGATGCTAGCTTTGGTACATGGACGCACACCATCGAATTATTGTGCTTTGTGTGGCTGCGTACACTCGACTTTATACAATCTGTTTTACAAAAGCAGTTTATGTAAAATCGAAATAATCTTGTAGTGTAGATGTACCCTGAGGTGTGTCAGTTGAGCTAAATGGCAGCACAGAACTAGAGTAAGAGGATGCTACAATTTAGGTCTGAGATGCATGTGTAGAACTGTGGGAGAGGACTGCAAGTCAGATTTGAGGTGCTTTGGTAGAGCTGTGGCGGCAGGAGTTCACACTGCATCTGTTTGTCCTGTGCTCATACTAGCTATCACCAGTAATTTCAACAAGTACAAAGTTAGTCAAACTCACATCAAAAGGCAAAAATGGCAGGGAAGCGGAAATGAGTTGACAAAAATGCTGATGAGGAGTAATAGTTGACAAAAATGCATTTATTTATTTTTTGTTGCACACAGCAGCACAATTTTCATTTAGGAAAAAAGCTGGCAGATGTCCCAACACACTCACACAAATATATAATCGCATATAATTTTACTATACTGAACTAATTAAACAGTTAGTGCTTATATAGAGCTAAGCAAAGGGGTGTGGTTTCTCGGCCATTTGAAGGGACTTCTGCAATCCCAAAGCTTGTGAATTAGCATTTGTTTGTTTGACCACATTGTCTGCTCTTGAGATTATTAATTTCTTTCTCCCTATTTGAATACCACAGCTCTTATCGCTTGACACTATGGAACATGAGGCTGGTGCCACAATATGGCCACAGAGAAGCACTAACAAACCCCCACAGTTCCTTTACCTCAGAATAGGTCCTTTTATGAACAGAGCTCCACTTAAAGCACAGTCATAAAATCAGACTATGTGCAGATCTTTTACCTCCACAAAGAATAGAGAGCATGTTACAGTTGCTGTTTATTTAATGTTGTCTCGATCCAGCAACAATGCTTAACTAACATTCAAACTCATCAGTGCACTTTCACAATGGAGGTTTGTGTCACTCACTGCGGAGGAGAAAAAAGTACTAAAGAGCCACTGGGAAGTATTATATGAATAAATAGCACCCCATTAATTTTCACTAGGAGGGAAGTCAGTACAGTCCAGACTAGATTTTTTCCTTAAGAACCTAAATTATCCTTACATCTCACTTACATAAGGGATGGGATTCAAAACAAAAGGTTCCATAGTAGGCTTATTTGCCAGGTGGGACAGGGGAGTGGGGGGAATGTTGCACTGTATAGCAGAGTGCAGAGGCCTTACATTGGATCCAGCATCATGGAAGTTAACTCTTCAAGTTTCCATCAGCTCACACCCACACAAGTAGGCAGGACCGAGGCAATAAGGAAAACCAGTCAGGAATTAAGGCTTGGATTTTCATTGGTGCAGACCACCTGAAGTTCCCAACCATTTCACTTGGTGGTGCTGTTGCTCAGCACTTGGAGACAGCAGTTACATTATGTGTGTACCACTGTGAAAGCTTGCAGATAACCAACCAAAGCCTGCCTCAAATAGTGCTTTTCTGGCAAGCTTGTTAAAGATGCTGATTGGGCTACAACAAGAACCAGCTGATATTAACCCAATGTATCTCACAGGCACAACTTCCAAAATCTTTCACTTCATTCACAGGAACACTTTGACATGTTAACACCCTGACTGTCAGCATGACACAGTGAGAGCTCTTCCCCAAACCATTTTAGTAGCTTAACTAAGCTACTGCAGAGAAGAAACAGTCTGACTTATTACTTTAGTGCCTTAGTATGTACAAATGATACCCTGCAAAGGTGCATATCAACAGCCGAATGCCAGGTGTGCCAGTTCACTGAAATCCAGTTGTTTGTAATAGCAAGGGGTTAAGTGGGTCAAGGAGACTACAATATTCTCCTTACTCCCACTAATACAGTTAGGATGAGCCCATTCTGTGACTACAGAGGATTCTTTACAAGCTGTTCCACCTTGAGCTACAGAGCCACCTTTCAGTATTTTCTTTGGGGAGACAGGGTGAGAAATGCTCTCTTTTTGACTTTACTGGAGTCCTGAAGACACACTGAATTTTACCCCACTTTACATTTTCCATATGATAGCCCCCACCTTTCCAGGACATTCAGACAGGAAGGAACATCCTTAAAGTCCAAAGGATCTGATATTTAATTGGTGGGAAGGTTCACTATTGAACCAAGTGAGGCAATCCCTACCTTACAGAGCTGGAACTTGCTTCCTGGGCTTGGCGTATGAGAGAGGCAGTAAGATCAGGCTCCAAACTCAAGATGCTAAGATGGATACGATTCATTAGGCCAGCCCTCTTAGTTTAGTTTTTGTAAGTTCTATATGAATAGTACTGCATCTTAGGCTCAGCTAAATTTTAGACAATTTATGCAAATAGCTTTTTCTTATCAGAAGAGGCAATATACACTGGAGTACTGTTCTCTTAGCTGAGGAAAGAAGTTCTATAAAACAACTAAGAGCTGATTTGATTTTAGGAGTTGCTTGTTTTGTTTTTAAGAGGTGGTGAAAGCTACTGTCTGAACCTGAACACCCAGCTACTTGAAAGCAGACTGACTTATGTGACAATGGCTAGAAGTCATAGTATGGCCATCAGATGGTAACTTTTGGTTACTACAAACCTTAGTTGGATCTGAAGCAGCTCTCTTATAGGTGAGGAGTTCTGTATCTCATACCAATCCGCTATGGAAACTATTCAGTTTCTCCCTCTTTTCACTCAACCAAACAAGACACTTGTTCCTGGACAGCATTTAACACCTTCACTCTTCAAGAACGAGGCATAGGGGTGCAAGCTCAGCATCCCTATCACGAACAGCAGTCACAAAGCATTAATGGGAGTTCATGGGAATGTTTTGTTTGCTGACCATTTCAAAAGTGGAAGATGGTCAAAAACAAGAGACACCTAAATCCCTTCTGATCAAGTGATTGCCAGATTAGTTGACATAGGTAAGAATAAACCTCATCTGACTTTGCTAAAGGGAGAGAACTGAGACGGAGAAAGAATATCCTTTAACATGTTCCAGGTTTAAAAAAAAAGTGGAATACTTGAGAACTTAAAAATGCTGTGTAATTAGACATATGCAAAGGAGAAAATATGTAATCTGCTTTATTTATTTACTCCAGGCAGTTCTGTACAATCCATTCTTCACTCTTGTAAGCAAAGATAATTTTCAAGACACGCACAAACATGTTTTTTGGGTTCACAATATGGATTCTAGACACCATCTAGTGGCACAAAAGTCTTATGACAGCTCAGTCTGAACAATCATCCTCAAGGATTTGCAAAAGCAGTGTAGCATTTTCCCTATAGAACTCACTAAACCTAGTACTAAGGTATTAATAAAGAAAGGAGGAAAATAAGTAAGGCCTATATGATTTTGGAGATCTGTTCCTTTCAACAAAACAACCATATGCCCCAGCTAGGCTTCATACAGTGCTGTTTGTGTTTGATCAGAACTTCACGTGTTAGCACTCAGGAGCCAAAGCACCATACTCAAGATTCCCAAAATATCAATGCAGCAGAAAAATGCACTTGCTGTGTTTCAAAGCCTCGGACAAGTTGTACTCAAACAGCAGGAACAAAAACTGAAAACTAGTTTACAGTTTTTATGGTTAAATTAGAAGACGTGAGGAGTGCTGCTTCTTATAGTGTCATGGCTGCTAATCTCTAGTGGCTGATGAACAGAAGGTATAAAAGCCTCATTACTAATAGAAATTCTCCTTAGCGCAAATGGCAAAGACTTTTGTCTTTTAGAACAAAATACAGGTCTGTTGCATCTTAGGCACATTTAACATGTGTGATTTCAGCTTTACAAGGTCAGCAAAAACGAGAAAAATCACAATTTAAATACTGTTCCTGTAGTGTGGGCGATTCCGCCCGCCATTACACTCAATGTAATTTTGACTATACGCGATTTTCACTTTACTTGCTGACTGCGGAACGTAACCCCAGCGTAAAATGAGACAGACCAGTAACCTGGGATTACAACCCAGTTAATTCATAGGTTATAAGGCTAGAAGGGACCACCAATCATCTACTCTGACCTCCTGCATAACACGGACCATAGAATTTTTCCAAAATAATTCCGTTTGAACTACAGCATATAATTTTAAAGTCACCAGATATAGGGAAGCCACCACAACGTTCTTCCAATGGTTAGTTATCCTCACTGTTAAAAAAAAATTATGCCTTATTTCCAGTCTGAAATTGCCTAGGTTTAACTTCCAGCCTTTGGACTTTGTTATACTTTTGTCTGCTAGACCATCAAATTTTTCTTCCCCCGTAAATACTTATAGACTGATCAAATCAGCCCTCAGTCTTCTCTGTAAACTACACAGATGGAGCTCTTTGAGTATCACTGTAAGGCAGGTGTTTTAATCCTTTCATCATTCTCATGGTTCTTCTATGAACCTTCTCCAGTTTATCAACAGCTTTCTTGCACTGTTGACACCAAAACTGGATTCAGTATTCCAGTGGAAGTCACATTAGTGAGACACACAGGAGGTAATGTAACCACTCTATTCCTTCCCCTGAAACTTTTCCCCTGATTCTACCTCCAAAGATGACATTAGCCCTTTTGGCCACAGCATCACACTGAGTTCATGTTCAGCTGATTTAAGAAATCTGGAGGGTAATGGTGGATAGAGTCACTGCTTCCCAGGATAGAGTCCCACACCCTGTACGGCCTACATTGTTTGTTCCTAGATGTATATGTTTACAGTCTATTTTGACCCCTTCTCACCATGCCAGCCATCTTGGGAGGTGGGGGCTGCTATATCACACAACATCCTCCAGTGTAGAAAACTAGAACAGCTGAGGCATACTTCTGAAAGTATACAAAAGCCTTGTCTAGATTAGAGTTTAAAGAGGTGACGTTAAGGTGGTTAGCAAGTTGGCCAACACAGCCGAAGTGTCTAGTGTAGACAAGGCATCCGGCCTTTCACACATGCTTAACTCATTGAGTTGCTGTAACCTGACCAGTTTAACATGTGCTAAAGGCAGAGTACCTTGTCTACACACTACTCTTAAAATATGCAAGTCTTTGCTAACATATTCCAGTCCAGTCAAAGCCTCAGTGGACTAATCCTGCAGCCCTTAGTCAGTGAAAAAAAACAAAAAACAAAAACAAAAAACAAAAAACCTCACTGAAGTCAATTATGGGACTTTTTCCTTCAGTAAGAGATGCAGAATCTTGCCCTAAATGAGGATTTCATGTGTCTGAGATTCAACTTCTCCCTGCAAAGTTTATTATTTTGTTCAACAATAAACCTGTTAAATCCAGAACAATATAACTAGCAGCCAAAAGACAGAACATACCCAAAATTGTCACCTTAAAAAGAGTCACCAATCTGAGTATCAGCAAGAACAAAGCTATACAAGTACGGATTAAATTAGTGCCTCTGAAATAATAAGCAAAGTTGGTTATTCCTCCCTTCCGTGCCCTGAGCTGTCCATTCTGCAGTAAGTTACTGCTTATTAAGGCTAAGCAATGGGGTAGAACAGCCCATCCATCCATCTGGGAGAGCACATGTCACTCTATTCTGGCTCATCCAGGAATTTGGTAACTAAGGGTTTATCTACATGGAGCAATTTTCTAGCATAACTATACTGCTGTAACTCCCCATGTGAACACTTATTCTGGAATAGAGAGCTGTGTCATGACATAAGTTAAACTGGAAAAAGGTACTCATTCTGCAATAAGTGTCCATACTGAGAGTTATAGCAGTAGAGTTATGCCAGTAAATTTCCCTGCATAGACAAGCCTTGAGTTGCAACCATGGAAGCTTTATTACCACTGATAGGGGTGAGCCAGACACAAAGAGCCCAGATGGTTTATCTTTTTACAAGCAAAAAAAATATTTTGTAGTATTGACAAAGGAAAAACTAAACTGGGAACCTGACTGTCTCAGTGAAACTGGGTCACAGAATTCTATGATTAAACTGTTAGTAGTTATTTAGGGCTTTTCTACACAAACAGTGCACTGAAACCTGGAGTGTAAACATAGTACACAGCAAGCTAGTACAGGATAAGTGTCCATGTGGATCCTGCTCATGTGCACGAAGAGTTCCCTACTGCACTTCGATCTATTCTGGAAAGAATACTACAGATTTTGTAGTGTTTGGCAGCAGGATCCACTCAGACACTTAGTGGGCATCAGACTGGTGCAGAGGTGATTTAGACCTAGCTTGCCTCAAAAAAGAGTGTTTGCATAGAGAAGCCCTTAAACTAGAGCTTCATATTAAAGGAATGAGCAAGGACAATAATGCTCATTAAGGGCTAAATAAGTCTCAGTAACTATCAGAGAAGCTACAGTTAGCTTAGCATTGAAAGTATGGAAAAAGATCAGGTAAGGCAATTTAGATACAGATTCTAACTACCCTTTTAGTTCACTCTCTCAGCATTTAGATGGTTGACGTGTAACATTACAAGGCAGCCAATGAGGGACTCTCACAGATCTTCCACGTGAGAGAGTTCCACAGCCAAGGACCCAGAGCTGGGAAATCCTGATCAAAGCTAGGTACCAAAAAACAAAATCAATCCATTCAACAATTCACAGTTTAAATAAATCGGAGTCCATCATTCTGTCATCAGTACAATGGATGTCTTAACAGGTTTAAATGAGTTTTCTATAGAAGCCAGTACTAATCTAACTCCATTAGATGAAGATTGGTCTGCCCTACCAGTAGATAAGTAATAAATGCAAGTGCGCTGTTGTCTGAGTAAAATTGTGAATCTGGGGCTATGGACAGTATAAATCGCTGTAAACTCATTGTCTTGAATTCTCTCTTTTCATTTATCTGCAGGTGCCAATTTTCTTTAGTCTCACTGTAATTACATTTGTATATTTCCAATTACAAAACAAGAAAAAACAAAAAAGGGAAATTTTGTATATTTACTTGAACTGCTCAAAAGAAGTCTCAGATTATGCTGATCAAGAGAAAATTAAGTTTAGTTCTAAAGTTAAATTTGTAAAAAGAGAGAAAGAAGAACATTCCTTCCCAAAAAAGCAGCTCCAACAGAAAAAGCCTAAGTGCACATACCACACACAGATGTTGCACATCAGAGATGTGCTTCTTTTTAAAATGAAGGACATCTCCCCCTCATACTGTGATCTTACTCTCTCATTTTTAAATGGTACATTTTTGCCAGAATGCAGAATAATGAAGTTCAATTAGACAACAGAAGTCTGAGCAGCCACAGGACTTTTTGAATATCTGAACCCTTGGATAACTGGGAGTTGCTACTGGGTTAGCTCACCCAAGGCACACAGACTTTGAAGACTGATGGCTTTTCCTCCAGTTACTCAAAAACAGCTAGCTTCCACTAGGGTTGCGCACTCTACCAGTATTTCAGTGCATCAGTGCTGGGTAAGATGATAATAGCCTGGTGAGCCTTTCAGCTTTCCAAACCTCCTGGGGAGATGAAGCTCCATTATGAATAAAAGGGTTTTTTGCATAAATCAAGGTTCTACTATACACACTAAAACAATTAATCCTCCATTATTGCAAAAAACTTTGTGCCCTAAAATTTTTTTATTGTGCCTCTCATTCAGTCCTCTTTCACCACCCCACATTTGGACCACAACTAGTTGAATGGCATGCCAGCACCTATGAAAAGAAGATTAGACAATATAATACTCTATAAGAATAAAGACAGCCAGCTCTTACCTCTGTGGTTTGCGAATATCCCAAAGTCCCACACCCTCTTTAGAGTTGGCAGTAGCCAGTAATCTGGGTTCTACTGGATTAAACATCACACTATGAAAGGCTGATGGGTAGTTTGCCAAGCAGAAGGGCTCTGTTGAAGAAAAAAATACGAAGATTTCAGACATAAGAACAAACAATGCATGCAACTGTTCTGATGCAATGATTTTGCAACTCACTATACTGTTTCCATATAGTGATCTGAAAATAAAGACACATTTCTCTGCAGATTCTTAAGTTAAACATGTTCCAAACAACGTAACTGATGTTTTGAAATCCACCGACATATATCATCTTTGCCTAGTGTGGAAAAACCCATATATGGGAGTTTATTCTCCACACAGAAGCTTAACAGAAGAGTTTAAGGCCATGACATTATACAGATCCAAAATTTTAATCTCATTAAGATAGAAGGCAAAAGCTGATCAGAGGAATGAATTCCTAAGTCAGTGAGTTCTTAAATCAGAGGTTCTCAAAGTTTCATAGTGCAAACCACATATTTACTAAAAGGAATAAATTTCATGGAGCCCTCCCCATTCATACAAGGCAGCTGCAGTACTTGCTTACATGGAAAAGTAACATTACTGAATGAAATTTGGCAGCTAGAAACAAGGGGTAAGAGTTAGAACCATGTGAGAAGCCATCTTTTCACAAATCATTAGCTCACAAATCACTGCAGATCACAAATGCTCTAAAGATCAGTGTCAGAGAACCACTGGCTGTTAATGCTAACTCTTATTCAATAGTTTTGATTCACAGAGATGTGCTGAAGTTCAGAAGAAACATACCTGGTACACGTAACATCACATATAGGTAAATTACTTGGTTAAGTATGTTTAAGATTCCAATAGCATAATCTGCATCAACTTTTTATTCAGTGGACATGAAAAAGTTAGTGTAAGTTACATCAATTTTATGTTCTGTGATGACTGCAATCAGCCCTGGCTGAATATGGGCACAACTCCTATTAAAAATCAGCACTAAAGAGTCTCAGCACCTCTGAAAGTCAGGTCACTTGTATTGGGTTTTTAACATTAAGTACTGAAGTTTGAAAGTGTTGGCAAAAGTTCAGACTACCCAGCAGAAGTAGTGTCACAATGACTCCATGGTAATACAAGAGTACTCTAATTACTTACATTTATTTTTGTAATCACTAAAACTATCTTCAAGTCTTATATACAGAACAATAAAATAAAACCAAATAAAAATACATAAAAACTTTTTAAAGAGGAAGACATGCAACTAACATGACATGTGCCTGCCATCATCTCCATTCTTCTGCTTGTATATTACATGTTTTTCCACCACATTTTTTTGACTCAGCTCTTCAGAGCAAGGACTTTTTCCTTAAGTGTCTGTATAGTGCCTACTACAAAACGTGGCACTTAACAAGTTTGGGACCTCTGAGCAGTGAAGCATTTAAAAGAAACATGATGATCTGCTATCCAGTTTGAAGAGGAGCTCCTCTACCATTAGAAATCACTGGAAATGGAAGAGTAAGTTGTTTTAAACAGACTGACTTTTGGGTCCCACATTTCCAAGTATCCAACATTTTGGAGATCTATAAATATCAGGGCTATTTTCAAGGGAGAGGGGTGGTTTGTTTTCCTTTTAAAAAAAGAAGTTTCATGATCTATTCATTAGAGAGATTGCCTGGACATCATAAACTGATCACTAGGTTTGAGAAGTTATCCCTGTGATTTCCTCCCAAAAGATCCCATTATTCATAGTCTACCCCAGGGATTGGCAACTTTTTAGAAGTGGTGTGCCCGAGTCATCATTTATTTACTCTAATTTAAGGTTTCGCGTGCCAGTAATACATTTTAACGTTATTAGAAGGTCTCTTTCCATAAGTCTATAATATATAACTAAACTATCATTGTATGCAAAGTAAGTAAGGTTTTTAAAATGTTTAAGAAGCTTCATTTAAAAATTAAATTAAAATGCAGAGCCCCCTGGACCGGTGCCCAGGACCCAGGCAGTGTGAGTGCCACTGAAAATCAGCTCGTGTGCCATCTTTGGGACGCGTGCCATAGATTGCCTACCCGTGGTCTACCCTATAGCTACCCATGACTGGCTTTTGGTGCTCGTGAAATTGACTTTTTGGGGGGAATACTTTTAACCAATTTGAAGCCCAAGAGGGCTCAGTGGTTGCCATTGATGGCACATATCAAATGCCTACAGCTGAGCCAAGTACCTCCACTGAATAGCTAGTGTGACCTCTAACTATATGAAGGGGAAAAGGCGAATAAAAGGCAAATTCACCGAACACAGGTCAGATAAAGGGACCCTGTGTTTTAATAGAGACTTCCTTTGTAGCTTTGGTCAAGTCTCAGCCTCCAACTGATCTCAATTTTCCAGACAGGGAAACATTTCTATTGTATAATGCTGTTCTGGTGATTAAAGTTTATGAAAAGCTATTACAAGTGCTAAAATTTATTGGAAGGCACACACAACCCTCCAGTGACTGCAGGCCTAACAGCTCCTAAAGCTGAGGTCTAGAGAGCTGTCCCTTAAAACACACTTACCTGGTGACAGCTAGGCACGGGTCTCAACCCAAGCAGCAGGCCTAAATTTCTCCCTCCCATTTTTACAGCAGATCAGTTAAATTTGGATACCCAAGACTGTCTGGTGTGTAGTAGTGTGAGCAAGAGGGGTAAACATTTGTTTGGCAAGCCCACCCAAAAGCGCTAAGGCTGCCTCTAGTCAACAGGCAGTTTCAAAAGCAGACCAACGGTGGAGCTGATCCTTTCAGTTTACATCATCAAATCGGGTTTCTGGTGGGACATAAGTCCTCTAACATTAAAACAACAGCCCTCACTGAGAAACACAGACCCCATTCAGCAAATGGAGATACTGGAACAGTGACAGATTGTCAAATGAAGGTTTTTTTTATTTAGTAAATATTCACTTGGCCGAGTTACTGTACCTAATTTGCTGGAGTTTCACCTGCATTAAAGACACACTTACCTTTCAAAGTACAGCACGGTACTTTTCTCCTAATTTACGAAAGTCTAACAACTTGTTTAATTATAAACAGATTATACCATCCAAATTAGTCAATTTAATTAAGGGATTTAATTTGGTGGTTGTTCTCTTCTGCTTTATTTCACACTTGCAGCTCTCACACATAGCAATATGAAAAGGTTTGTTTCTTACAAGAGACGTTCAATACCATCCCTCCCAAAGCTTGAGAAAACAAGTTTTTAAAAGGGAAAGGCTATGCAAGAGATTGAGGACTTGGGGGAAATGAATTCCACTCTATGGCTGTTAGTTATATATAAGCTGCTATTATATACTCTATTTTGAGATTTGATATTTTAAAGGAGTTTGCCAGACATTAAGGATTTTGACCCTGCATACACTTACTAGTAGGCATAGTGCTCACTACCACAAATAGTCCCACTGAAATCAGTGAGATTACTTACCGGTACTTACAGTAGTGAGCGCTACGTCTTGTAGCAAAATGATTACAAGCTTGGGAATTAAATGTTGAACTGGAGCCTCCATACGTTTGTTTCTATTTAATCACTAGAAAACATGCAGACTTTATACTGAAACCCAATAACCCCTGGACAAAAGGCCATCCTTATCAACCAACCTCTTAAGAAGCTGCCCCAGAACCGTCTCAAATGTATCGAGTGCAATCCTGCTCCACGTTAGTTATAAGGCCATCTCTTAAATGAGTGTCAGTAACAGGTACAGCTGAAGCAGTGACAAATATAGTTTAAATGCAAGTATAGGTAAATATAATTGAGTTCAGAAGCCTTAGTTAAACCTGAGTTTAGCCATGTGATGCTAAATACAGTTTCATCTTTTGCACACTTGCCAACAAACAGTGCTCAGCTCTACCGGTTGCTCACACCCATTGTCAGCAACAGGTAGTTTTCCCAGTACAAACAAGGCTTTACAGTCAGTCTTGTCAGAAAGAGACAGTAAAGAAGGGTGGGTTTTGTTTGGTTGTTTTTTTTAAGAAAAAAACTATTCAGAGATCTACCTGTTTAGTTAGGTGTTCACTCAATATGGTGAATTTTAATAAACCTAATTGTGTACTTACCCAACAGTGGGACTATTAGCAATACACTCAAGTAGTTTAGTTCAAAAATTGAGAATTTAAAAAAAAAAAAAAAAGTTTTGCATAGGGCTGTCACTTAAATCGCAGCTAACAAATGATTAACTCAAAAAAGTAATAATGATTAAAAATATTAATTGCAGTTTTAATCACACTGCTAAACAATACAATACCAATTGAAATTTATTAAATTTCTTGGATGTTTTTCTACATTTTCAAATATATTGATTTTTATTACAATGAAGTGTACAAGTGCTCACTTTATATTATTAAAAATATTTGCACTGTAAAAAATGATAAATAGTATTTTTCAATACACCTCATACAAGTACTATACTGCAATCTCTTTGTCCTGAAAGTACAACTTAAAACTGTAGATTTATTTTTTGTCACATAACTGCACTCAAAACCAAAACTTTCTAACACTTCAGAGACTACAAGTCTACGCAGTCCTACTTCTCCTGCAGCCAGTTGTTAAGATAAACAAGTTTGTTTACATTTACAGAAGATACTGCTGCCTGCTTCTTATTTACAATATCACCTGAAAATGAGAACAGGCATTCTCATGGCACTTTTGTAGCCAGCATTGCAAAGTATTTGCATGCCAGATATGCTAAACATTCGTATGCCCCTTCCTTCTTTGGCAACCATTCTAGAGGACATGCCTCCATGCTGATGATGCTCGTTAAAAAAATAATTATATCATATCTGTGACTAATCTCCTTGGGGAAGAATTCTATGCCTCCTGTTCTGTTTTACCAGCATTCTGCCATATATTTCATGTTACAGCAGTCTTGGATGATGACCCAGCATATGTTCATTTTAAGAACACTTTCACAGAAGATTTGACAAAACGCAAAGAAGGTACTAATGTGAGAGTTTTCAAAATAGCTACAGCACTCGATCCAAGGATCTGAAGTGCCATACAAAATCTGAGAGGGACGAGGTGTGGAGCATGCATTCAGAAGTCTTTAAAGAGCAACACTCAGATACGGAAACTACAGAACCCAAACCACCAAAAAGGAAAATCAGCTTTATGCTGGTGGCAGCTGACTCAGATGATGAAAATGAACATGCGTCGGTCTGCTCTGCTTTGGATAGTTATCAAGGAAATCCATCATCAGTATGGATGCATGTCCTCTGGAATGGTGCTTAAAGTATGGAAGGACATATGAATCTTTAGACTATCTGGCATGTAAATATCTTGAGACTCCGGCTACAACAGCATCATGCAAACATCTGTTCTCACTTTCAGGTGACATTGTAAACAAGAAGATGGCAGCATTATCTCCTGCAAACTGTAACCAAACTTGTTTGTCTGAGCAATTGGCTGGACTAGGACTGAGTGGACTTGTAGGCTCTGAAGTTTTACATTGCATTGAAAAATAAAAAAAACAGTTATTTTTTGTACATAATTCTACATTTGTAAGTTCAACTTTCATGATAAAGAGACTGCACTACAGTACTTATATTAAGTGAATTGAAAAATATTATTTCTTTTGTTTTTTACAGTGCAAATATTTGTATTCTGTGTTGTAATTGAAATCAATCTATTTGAAAATGTAGAAAACATCCAAAAAACAATAAATGGTATTCTGTTACTGTTTAACAACAGGATTAAGTCTCAATAGCCCTCGTTTTGCAAAACGCAAAATGCAGTAGAAATCTTTTATTAAACTTCACTCTTTCCCCTCCCTTAGACAACATACAAAAGCAGCTTGAGAACTGAACCAAGCCTGGAACAAAATGCTAGATTTCACCACTAACCAAGCTGTATAGAGCATTCGGCATACGTCACAGAACATTGTTATATTTGTGTTTGAATAGAGACAGACAAAATTCCAAGAAGGATGCTGGCCAGTTCCAGGTTCTCTTTCTATACTACAGAATGTACCACCACTGGACATCACAGCTACCCGAGAATTTCTGTTGTAGCACACGAACAGCAGGGTTCAGAAAAGTTGTGGATTTATTTTAATTAGAGGGTGGTTTATTTTGATTGTTTTGCAAAGAATTAAAAGAGAGAAACCCTGTTAAAAAGTACTACATTAAGACACTTAGTTTCCATATACAGAAAAGAACAAATTTTTCCAGGCAACTAATAAATGTATTTAATAGATCACGCAAGAACCTGAACACAAAGTAAGCACACACCCAAAAAACTCTCCTCATCTCATAGAAGAAAGTGTAAATACAGGAGCCGAAAATTTTACAGGAGCCAAATTAATGAATCAGTCACCTCAAAGGTAAATTTTTAATTCATGTTGCATACAGAAACGATTTATTATAGGTACTTCTGATGGTCTTTCATGTCTAGTTCAAGAACTTAGTTCATTCTAGGGCCTGAAAATGCAGGCCAGAGGGGTAGTGCCTGCAGCCCTGCTAATCACAGACAGCTGCACTAACCCCAGAAGTGGGTGGCACTGACATGTTAGTGGGCAGAGCCGGGACTCCTAGCAGATAACTAATTCAGTGAGGAACCAAAGTACTGTGGTTCCAAACAGCAGCTTTAAGCCAAATAAAATGTTATATTAGAGGGCAATAAGATGAAACTGATGTAAAGTCAGGGAGGAGAGGAACGGAAATAATTACTGCAGTGACATGATGAATGTTCTGAATTAAATTTCCAGACAGAAACTATTTTAAAATGGAGTTAAGGGGGAGAATACATACCAGTCATTTAAAGTGATAATTACAATATCCTGTAGTATATCTCCAAAATGATCTTTATAATCCCAGGAAATTCAGATTTAAGATATGGAAATGCACAGTTAGGGCACCTAAACAACCTTAACTCTGCTCTATAATGAAACCATATGATTATGGATTAAGGCATTTTAATCTCAGACTAGAGTAAAATGATCTTTAGAAGACACTTCTTTTTCTAATGTGCCTTCAAAAAGGGACAAAAGGAGAAAAAGGAGAGCTTAGACATACCAACTGTTAGGAGATGGGATAGGCTCCCTGAATATATGTACGCAGAAAAATGTATATTTAAAAGTAAATATGATCTTTGGGGTCTGATATTTGAAGCCATGTAGGCTGGCAATCCTGTGCTATTACTAGGGTTGCCACCTTTCTAATGGCTGGTAACCAGACCTCGAGACCCCATCCCTTCTCCACCTCTTCCCCCAAGGCCCGGCCCCCATCGCAGGGTCTTCACCTGCACAGCCGAGGCTGCCTTACCCACCACCTGTGGGCTGCGCAGGGCCTCACAAGCAGCCTGGCCCCAGAGGCAGCTGCAGCGGCTGCTGCATTGCCTCCTCCTTTCTGCTTAGGATTGCAACATTTGCCACAGATAAAAAAACAAAAACAAAAAAACACGGCACCCAAACAGACACACAAGCTGAAACCCAGACTGTCTGGGTGAAAACCAGATGGGTGGCAACCCTAACTATTACCACAATCCAACATTAGTACAAGATAGCAAATCACCCCCCCACAGGAATTATGCATCATACTCCTTCCCCATCCCTCAAATCTACCCCAGTAAAGAGTTCTCTCTACATTAATACTCTTTTCTGCCTACAGCTCTCACCTCCATGGGGAGACTCTCGGATATCCCAAATGAGAACCCGGCCATCGTCGGATGAACTGGCAAAGACGTTATCATTCACTGGGCTCACTGAAAGGCCATACACTGCATCTTCATGTGCAAACACATCCAAGGTCTCACTGCTGCAAGACAAACATGTATTATTTCCCCTCCTTTTGGTGTACATTGTTTCAGGAGGCAATTGATAGCCATAGATTTGTCACCTGGCAGTACTGAGTGACAAGATTAACACCGCTCAGACTAGATATGAAGTTCTTGTTATGGAGTTAAAATACAATATTTGCTAACTAGACACCTACATATCTATCAATCACAAAAAGCCTCCAAAGTGTGAAGGTGTTTACAAGAGTGAATTTGCATTAGATAAGTTTTGTAATAAGTGAGCTAGGTTAGTTCCTCTTTCTTTTCAGTCTTTTAAAGGTTACAAGCTACTACTATACTAGTAATTGTAAACAGAATTAATATAAAATAAACAGTTACTCAACTGTGACTGTTTAAGGAAGGGAACATAAGTAAAGTAATGGGGTAAATTCATATATATAACACCAGGAATGAGTTTGGCCCAACATTGTGCTACTAACAGCACTGAAGCTTATAAAATTGCAAGAACTTCATGCAAGGGTGGAGCTACCAACTTTGACAATAATAGTAAGGTAAAATAAATTTTGGGGGTCATATCTGCTTTAAAGAAGTAACCTTGCTTACATTGTGCTTGTGCTTTTTATTTCATTTGCATTTCTTTAGAGAGTAAAAAAAAAAGGTGTTCTCAAAGGGTTCTGATTTTAGTGAAAGTTTTTGTTGCTTGCTTGTTTTTTTTACCTTGAAAGTATTATGAACATCAACCCTGGTTTCCTGTGTTTGAGAGGGGTCTTCCTGGGGCCCTTATGATGGCTAGCTTTCATTTCTTAATTAAAAAGAGACAAGGAGGTGGGAGTGTTGATTCTTTAATACAAGAATTCTTTCACCTAGAGGTTTGCCAGTCATTGGAGTTAACTGTTAAAAGAACAACAGTTTTAAGAAGTCTCAGCTACTCAGCTTTCCTCTTGGGATGTCATTTCACTAGTTCTCCAGTCAGTGTCTTCCAGGATAGACCATACCTGAATTTCTAATGCGGAAAATAAGCTGAGAAGATCCCCCTACCCCCCAACCCCCTTTCCTCACATCTAATCTTTATCCAAACATACAGCATTAAAACAAGGGTTCAAGCCCAGTTTCCACTCGCCTCCCATTTTTGTAGGTCACTTCGAAAATGAGCAAGAAAGGAAGAATCCCAAGAAACGACAAGCCATCATGACTATGTAAAGGCTAGAACGGCCAGCGTGAGGCTCCTAGATTTGCTGTATTTCTTGGGGAACAACCTAGATGCACAGTCTGTCTAGCAAAAACTCCAGGGTACAGCAAGTCCTTCAAGGAAATCCTGTCTGAAATTAATGCAAGTTTTAGCAGTGCCCATGCTAAAACTGCTGATCTAGGAGAGAGATTGAGTAACTGTCTCAGGAGGTGACTAACTTGGAAACCAGTTTTGATAATATAAAGGCTAGAATAGCAGCAGCAGAAAGTCCCACTTGAGCATATGAAAGAAAAAAAAAAAAAAAAAAAAAAAGAATTTGATGGAACTACATACAGCCATCATTAAAACATAAAATGTTAAACAGAGTGAAATTTCAGAAAATTAAAATGAGAATTCAAAATATCACACTGACTGGGTTCCCCGCAGAAGATGGTGCAAACAAGTATTGCAGTATTAGAGGAATGGGACAAATGTGCTGCAATTGGACAGAATAGATCTGAAAATCCAGTATGTAACAAAAGCACATGCCAAAACAAAATCAAAGGAAGGACTGTGCTTAAAACACTCAAGCAAGATATATGGTGAACAATCACTTTCTGCAAAAGATGCCAGTGATGAAGACTTCTTGTCAAATGTGGGGGGGTGGAAGAGAGATAAAACAAAACTGTGTATGGTTTTTGTTTTGATTTGCATTCCCAGGTGTAAGCCAGAGAACATGAACAAAGTGGAGAGGATTTGTTCTAACTAAGAATGAGTGTGAAGAGCAAGACATACAGTCGTTATTTTTTCTCTTCAGTCAAATGTCAGGTCAGACAGACACTCAGGTGAAACATTTAGTTTGGGACTTTTATTCAGCGTAAAGAGTTTTGAACACGCCTCGCAACAGAGATCCTTCCAAATTATGCTAATCAGGACTCAGGCAACACAGAGATTTAAGGTTTATATTTCTCACTATTCTTATTTCTCACTATTCTTACATCCGTTCCTGCCTTGTCTGACTTCGTATTCATTTTGCATCAGTGCACATTACTTAATCTTTATTACTTAACAGTTTGTGGGAGCTAAGCAGCATGTACAGACCAAAACATTAGCCTACAAAGATTACACCCCAGAAATCAAATCCAGATCAGAAGAAACACAGTATCCTGATTGTTCAACTCTGATATTCAGACAGAATAACACTATGATGTTAAATATATTTTGGATAACCTTTCTACCCATGTTATCTCACAATATGACTTCTAGGGCACAATTCCCCACAACCTTGTACTTCTGGTATAAGTGGGTGTAAAATCCGACAGGTGTGAATGACCACTGCCTTGCACCTTGTGTTGTTATTTATAGCTGTAGGATTTCACACACTCACTTTGTACCAAAACTGCAAGGCTTTGGGCAATTGGGCCCTTGGAGGCAGATTTTTAGACACTTAATTCCCACTGAAGTCAAGGGGAATTAGGTGCGCAGGTGCTTTTGAAAATCCCACTAGGGCCTCGATACCTTTAAAAATGTGGCCCTTCAACTTTATAATTCCCCATTTGCAACATACTACTGTCTTCATGAGAGTACCTATTTCCCCCCACCCCAAAACAACAACATGAAACCAAAGGGAAAACCTCCCCACAATGTAATATTTTTACTTCAAAATGTCACTTTTTTTTTTTTTTTTTTTTTAAATAAGATAGCACATTTTGGGCTAAAATCTTCTAGAAGAAAAGTAAAGACCATCAGTTTGGACGCCTCCAGTGACTAAGATTATAAAGCTGAAGCAGCAGTGGAAACAAACTATGCATTTACCTTTCAACATCATGGAGTATAACTTGCTCATCATTGCCTATAAAGAGAAATATAAACACTTAAAATCACGCACTGGTCATTAAGACTTTATAGTGAAGAAAAAAGTTTTTGCAATTTCCATTTTGAAAACAAAAGCATTGTGGAGCGATGACCAGCCTGGTTGCCCAATGGTGAGCACTCTGCTTGTCTACACAGAGGCTCTGGGTCAATTTCTGGTTGTCTAAAGCACCAAGCCTTACAGGAGTGAAGAGTTCTGTAGAGACAGTAAGTCTTAAATAAAGCATGTCTCACATTGCTCAGATACTTCAGTTAATTAAGGGGTGTTGCTGATCAAGCTCTGACCAGTTTCAGCCAAAATTTTAGTGCATGCGTGGGTGGAGAAGGTGATGATGAGAAGTTTCAGGTCTCCTACAGAGACACCTATACCCACTGCAATTCACAAGAAAAGGTGTAACAGCTTAAGCTGTTACAACAGAGGAAGGGCAAACTAGATGCTATCATAGTTTTAGCATTTGAATTGTGAGCCTAGTGCACTCTGCATGTTAGTACAACAATGCTCAGTACTGCTGCAGTGACAGCATATTGGGCTACAATCACTGTTATGCAGGTGTGCACTCACTACTGTGACCACAATTATTTTCATATTAAAAATCAGATAGCCTCCCTTGATAATGTTCGTTAAATGCAAGTCAAACTGTCCATATGAATGCAGGCCAAGGAGACTGCATCCATAAAAAATATCCTGGTCCCTCCATGTAACCCCAATCTCTATTCGTGAAGGTTGTTCCCCCTCCCCCATTCTCTGTACTAAACACTAGCAAATACAGGTTTAGCTTCTACAGTTTCTGAAAGATTCAACATAGCATTGTGCATGCAGTTACCATTCATTTGCAGTGGAATGAAGAAAGGATAAAATAAAAACCAAAGAACCTCATCCTTAGTCTAAATGCATCTATCCATCCTGTAAATATGATGTCAGCTATCAAGCAGTGATGCTCATGTGATGTTCAGGAGAATGAACAAGGGTTCAGAAGGAACAAGAATCCATTTATTGATATGCATTTTAAATGTAAAGAGGACTCCAAAGTTTGGTTTATCTTGCACATGTTTAAATCTGTTTTCTCTATGGAATAAACATGAGAAATAAGTTTCCATATAGCTAAGTGGAGGCAAGAAGTGTTTTCCTATGTCTACAAACTCGCTTTAGAGGCTCCTGGCAAATGAGGGGACAGAGCAACCATTACTGTGCCAACATTAGGCTATGTCTACACTTCAGCTTACGCCAGCATCATGTGTGTTGCTCAGGGTTGTGAGCATCATAACTCTTTGAGCATCATAACTTACACTGACATCAGCACGTGTGAGCAAAGCGCTATGTCAGCAGGAGAGTTTCTCCTACCGACACAGCTTCTGCCATTCGCGGAGTTGGTGCCCCGTTATAGATGTAGACACACCCTTAGATTACTGTGTAGTGGCTCTTTTCCATGGTCCTTTAATCAAGCCATTTACACAAAGTGCCTAGTTTAGATCCAATAAAGCCACACTGATTTCTGTGAAATTACACCAATGATGAATCTGGCCTAGTTTTTCCCAAGGACTTCGAACTCCACCCAATGTACACAGATGAACTGAAGAGGAAGCCATTACATCAATCTGACTTTAATCTTCTACATATTAAGGAACCTGCTTTCCCCTCCCCACTACAAGCTGCAGAAGGAGGAGAGTGAGGAAAAAGAGAGAAGTGGAGTGAGAAGGGGGAGGGGGGGAGAATACAAAGCGGTCACGACTTGCCTCTGTCTCTGGTTCTATTGCTGTGGTGGGAAGAAAAGATAGGGATGTAGCCAGGACCACAAGTTGACTGGGTTACACGTGGCACCTTGCTGTTAAAAGTGTCCCCACCATTCAGGTAAGTAGGGTTCACAATAACTTGGTTTTACTGTGATATTTAAAGAAAATTCGTACCAAATTATTCTCCACAAATGGTAAGAATTGTGTGTAACTCTTCCACTTCATTTAGAACACCCCCCTTTTATACTGGTTATGACAATGAAAGACCAGAAAATGCCCACTATTCTATTCAATTATACTTCTGGGGATGGAATAAAGCATATACAGAAGGTGGTTTGGTAGTCAATGCCCCAGATTTGTATTAGTGGGACTCCATGGAACCACAAGTTCAGTTCAGCTTTTCATTCACTCAGAGTATGAAGTTGAGTTCAATATACAGTTTACTATGAGTATTTAAAAACCATTCATGTTCTTTGTGTTCATTGAACATTAAAGGCTTCATGGCACTCGCCGTAGGAGCAGAGTTTCCCTGGTGTCTTTGGCCAAGGTTTCCCTTCCAAAGTTTGTTCTGCAGAGCACTGTCCACCCAGCTGTTGTCCTCCGCTCTAGAAGTAGCTTGATATAAAAAACTTTACCTGTATACATACACACAAAATGCTTTGAGATCTTTTAGACTGAAAAAATATATATATATTTCACTTTATACTTGTTTTGGGCAACCTGCCTCAATCCATAACACACACACTATCAAACATTTTTGTGATAAGAAGGAGTTCTTCTTTCATTGTTGGTATGAACTAACAGTTCCACTCACTTTAATCAAGTTTCCATATTTTAGTTTTTCAATTTGCAAAAATCTGATTTTCTGTGGTTGAACTTCAACTCAATTCAAATTGCAGTAATATATTGGACAGGGAAAACCTTTTACATCTGCACTTCTATCATACCTTTCAAGGATGTCAGATCACTTTATAAAGTATATTTAGCCCCCTCTTATAAAGGGAAACAAAATAGAGAAGGTAAGAGACATAGTTTACAGCACTGACTATGAAGTTCACAAAATCTCAGTGGGAGAAGGAAATCAAGAGCTCCAAAAATGTGCTAAAAAAGAAACTACATCATAGTGTGGGCAGATGAAGGATACACATTTTTTTCCCTTCTTTACTGGTCTCATTAGATTGTAGAAGGAATTTTCTGCATGGATTTTGATACTTATGCAAATATTCATTCATTAAAACATGTTTCTTCCCCTCCCCTTCTCTGAAAAAGTTTCACTATAAAAAAAAAGGGGGGGGGGAAGGGGGAGAATCTAGTACTGATGAAAGGTGTCAGACCAAAAATTTTAGAGACCGCAGTCCTCTATATATTTCTCCAGAGCAAGTACATGTTTCTGCCACAGACCTTCTGCCCCAATACCTCAATCCTGAATTTTAAGAATTTAAGTTGTTCAGTTTTAACAGCCAGCTTACTACCCAAGTGAAGTAAGACTATCAGCAAGTGGGCCAATCAGTGCCAAGTGTCTGCCCATTGAAATCTGGAATGAGATCTCAGCTCATTTCAGAGACCACTGAACAGCCATCAGATGGTAACAGCATTTGATCACTACCAACTTGTTCTAAATTTGAACTGGCAGCTTACAGCAAAAGCTCTGTATTCCATGCATACTTGTGGAACCGTCAGAGATGATTCTGTTGGAAGGCCTGCTCCTTAGCTGAGCCAGAGCTCAAGAAAAGGCAAAGGTGGCTTTTAGCCATCTATCCACTTCTTCAATCTCCAAAGGCTGATTTGGATCCAGTGATACCGTTCAGAAGCCTCAGAGTGCTAGGCCACCTATGCCAGGTTAGGGGAGGGGTCAGGAGCAATGACATAGAGCAGACTATGCCAGCTCAGCAACATTCAAATTTTTTTTCCCATTTCAGGGGACTCCTCAAGGGCCAAGTTAGAGCAGTTCTGTGCAGGCCAATGGGTCTTTGTGTGGGATAGTATCTGGCTTATTGTTTTTATTCTAAAGAGTTTATAATCCAGTCTCCTTAAATCAAGTTTCTTTTCCTTCCTTACCTCCAGAGAACACTTTTGTGTTACCACTGTTGAAAGCTAGGCAGAAGATGTTAGAATGATGCTCCCCTTTCAGCTGCACTGGTTTGACTCTGGAGTGAATGGCTTGTTCCATATGCCAAAGCAGGACCCGGCGGTCATCCCCTCCTACAAAAAAGGAAAGGAAGCCTGTGTGACAGACTGAACTAAATGTAAGCCAATGGGAGAAGTAAAGTTATTTTACACTGTCAACATTCACATAGGCTTTGTTGGGATCCAGATTAATTTACCACACAGCCCCCTCCACCCTTCCACCTCCATTGGTTTGGATATGCTAATGGTTATGAACAAAATTATTCACATCAAGAGATAAATAGCACCTGGACATTTTGGTTATGAAATGCAGATAAGACAGCAGGTTAAGTCTGAAAGATTAAATACTTTCTTTTTGAAAAAACAAACATTCTTTCAGCATATACAGACACGATCAGCCTGCAGGGACCAAAAGAACCTACCATAAATTGGGCTGGCTATAGGACAGGGCATTAAATATCAAGATTTTAACACAGATGCATCAGCATGCCCTCTCAACTACTGTTAAAGACTTGTAAAGGGTAAAAAATGTATTTCTGTGATGATTACCTGTCACAGGCCAGTTAATAGTGGCAATCAACAGAGCAATATGGGCTTAAATACATTGTTTTTTTTTTTAATTTGCAGCTCATTGTACTTTTGACCATTAACCTGGTCACCATTTTGAAAGGCAGTAAACCATCCATAAAATATACTCAAATATTTGCCAGACAGATAAGGCAAAAGTTGGCAAGGAAAGAAATACTAGCTGATTTGCAAGTTTCTAAAAACAGTATTAAAACAGTTATATTAGACTTAGGCAGAATAGCATTTGACAATGCCCTTTGAACACAGAGTGCTTTTGAAAAGTACATGTTTGAAGATTTGGATAAGAAAGTATTTTTTAAAGGAACAGCCAAATAAGTTAGGCTCAAAATAAATTTAGTTGGTGATTTTTTATATGTGAACAAAAAGTTATATTGGAAATAAGACAAGTCATTACATAGAGAAAAGTTTCAGTTAAAACATTTTAAAAATTTCCTTGCACAACTGGAAGCCCAAAACACAGCAAACTTGGGCCAAAAAAGTGAAACTGACTACAACCGAAATGAAGCTGATTGCTTGGATAATAAAAATCAAACCAAAAGTCAAATGCATAGAGTTAAAAAAAAAAAACCCACACAATAAAAAAAGGTTAAATATAATAAGATTTGTTAAAACTACTTTAGTAATAGAGAAGGAAATTTTTTCATGGAATTGAGTTATATGGAACGTGCCTTAAGTAACCAGTGTCTCAGCTAAGTCAAGCATCTTAAGGCAATCTTTCTAAAAATCTGTTACACAGCACAGCAGTATTCAAACATTTCTTATACAATGAATTCTTTGGGACAGGGACCATCCCTTCTTCTATTTTTGTACTGCACAGTACATGCTGATGATATGATAGACTTGTAATATGTTTGATAATCACTAGGAATAGAGATGCCAAATAAGTGACATGTCCAGATTAATTATAAACAAACTTCAATTTATTGAAAACTGATGTGAGCTTGGCTTTCTTGCTGGCTGGAAATGTGGCACAGGAAGTTCACATGTACACTTCAGCTGTTTTAGATGAGTGAGTAATTAATAAGTGAGGGTTTCAGATAAATGCAAGAGGCAGTCATTGAAATACATTAAATTAAGTCTTTAAGCTGAAGAAACCTGGCAGAGACTGACACTTTTAATTGGTTACTTTTCAGAGATCAGAGTTATGGTCAAAGTATCAACCTGCTTGTGACAATCATGTCTTTTAGTTGTCACCAGTCAGCAACACCAGCAGTTTAGGCTCAAGCCTTCAATATGTAGGGGAGGTGATCAGCAACATTACTGTACTTCTATCAGATATCTCTTGAGATGTACATTGTAAGAGGGCTTTTTATAGAGTCAAAACATAATTTAATATTCTATTGTGGGAACAACTAAGACTGTAAAACCACTACCACATGCCTACATTACCCTAATGCTCCTAGTTCTCAAATGGGACTACCATCAACTAGGATTCCCACAAACTGTTAATTCTGTAAAAAGTGCATTTCCTGTCAATGCAATCTTTAAGAGTTAAGGAAGTCACCAAGTAAGGCAACATTTACATCCCCATCAACCTCAGTGCACATTTTACCCCACCTGAACGACACAATATCCAGGGACACTCAGAATGCTCATCTGTAAAATAAATTCCCTTCGACTTCCAACAGCCACTCAATCCTGCTCTGACAGAAGTTAGGAAGGTTACCCAAGCAAGCATAAGCATTCCACAGCAGGGCTTCCCTGCAGGAGGAATTACAATTTGGATGGGATATGCAGTGGGAAAGTCTTATACATGTTACAATTTAACACTTTCAAGTACTGAGAATGCAGCATGGATTCCCTCTCCCTGTCACCTCTATACATCCCCCTTTCATTAATGGGTTCCTGTTCCCTGCAACTTCCCTTTATGCCTCTGAGACATATGACTCACTCCCCTGCAAACCTCTGAATAGCCTTTCTGGGCATCCACCCCATCCACAGCCACCTGCAGACTAGCTAAAGTTTGGTACAGAGAGTAGGGATTACCTAGTAGGGTTCAGACTGACATGTGCCAGTCTGGAGAGCCATGATCATGGAGATATGGTCTCCATTTGGCCAACTACAAGCTCCACTTCTCAGGCAAAAAGGGTAACTCCTCCCTATTTCCTGCCCACTACATGCATCTTATTGCTAATATCTTAGGTACGTATATGGCTACTCCATTATGACACCATTTGAGCATCTCATTATCTGTAATATATACTTATCCTCATATCAACCCTGTAAGATGGAGATAATAGCAATTCCCTATTTTACAGATGGGGACTGAAGCACTGAAAGACTAAGGCCTAGTCTACAAGGAAAAATTTTGCTGGAATAGTTATGCCAACTAGCAGGGAAGAGTAATAACAAAAATCGGCACGCCTAACCAGCATCTCTCTGCCTGCAAAAACCCTAGTGTAGATGCAGCTATACTGCCAAAAGTCATTTTGCTGTAGAGCTTATTTCATTCACGAAACTGTTACAAGCTATACCAGCAAGAGAACTCTTTCAGCAGTACAAGTTGTATCTCCACTAGGAGTGTTTATTAGCAAAGCTATACTCAGAAACCCTTTCTAGTGTAGACAAGGCCTAAGAAATTTGTCCACAGATCATACAAAGTCTTTGGCAGAACCAGGCACTGAATCCAGGTCTCTGAATCATAGGCTAGCACCCTACCCGCTGGACCATCCTCTCTCCAGGACATGGTGGAAGAAGACAAAGGGATTTTAGATTCGCAGGAAAAGCTGCCTGAGAAATACAGATTGTAGCTCCTCTCTGAAGGCAAATCTCTCATGGCTCACTACAAGAAAGTCCAAGAGTCCTAGTCCTTTTGGACTACCACTACCAACGTTTAAGTCCAAAAGAACCTATGGTGCCACAGCTGGATAGGTGGATGAAGGGGCAGCACAGTCGAAGCTAAAGTGTGGAGTTTGTGTATTACTGACCCCATCCCATCTAGAATGGTGGTTAGAATAACTAGTAGGTGTATGACTGGCAGTGCTTTACAGTGTCATGATAGCATTAGAGACAAGATTTGAATAACCCATGAAAATTTTTTTTAATGAAAATTCCTTCTGAGCTGATATTTGCTATGCTGTTTCTCAGACAGAAAAGGAATGGCTCTGAAGTTTTATTTTTTAATAAAATCCATTGCGTCATAATCTGTTGACAATTCCTTGCATTATGATTTTTCCCAGTACTGATAATAAGCTTAGACCTCTATATTACTTGCATTGGCAGGATATCCTTTCTTGGCACAATTATTGCCTTTAATCAGGGGGAAATAATAATGAAAGTAATTGTCACCAGAACAAGTCTAGTTTTAGAGAAACTAGTAGGCACATAACAATGAGACTTCAAACCAGGCCAAAATTACATTGATCAAGATATTCACACAGAGTTGACAAGGGAGGGAGGAAAAATAAAAGAGATAGAATGGGGATTAAAGATGTTTGCTGTTTTCACCAGCTTGAAGAAGGCATTTGATTTGGTTTGGAGGAAACCATTAAGAAAGTAGTAAAATCAAACGGATTTCCAGATAAGGTAACTGCAATTGTAAAAGAAAATTATGTACTGAGGCTCCTGCTGTGCCGTAAGAATTGGTGGAAAATTAAACAACTGGTTCAAGTCAAAATTTAGTGTAAGACAAGGAGGCATGGAATCCCCATTGCTTTTCATCATGTTCTTAAATGGGATGTCAGGAATGGTTAACAAGCTGGAGAGCATGGCACTCTAATCTAGAGTTAAGCTATTTACTTATTCCGATGACATCATACAACTGGCAAAGATGTTTGAATTAGTGAGTATACTCTTTGCTACTTTGGAAAATTGGTGTGGTCAACTTGGAATTACAATAAATGCCAAGAAGATGAAGGGGTTTTAATTTTGGAAAAGGGATAATACATAAAGCATTGAAATGCAGTTGCGGTGAAGTTGAAGAACAAGTAAAAATCACACGTGTACCCAAGAAGCTTGATGAGTGCCGATGGTTCCATCAAGCAAGAGGTTAAATGGAGATATACTTTAGCTACAAATGCTGCACAGAAGTTGATGAAACCATTAACTGATAAAAACAGCATGTTTGGTACCAAAGCGATAATTCACCAAACCAGCGTACTACCAGTTTTACTCTATGGTCCAGAAGCAGCTGCATTAAATGAAACTATTATCAGAAGGCTGGAGACAGGAGAGATGAGAATTCTTCAGAAGATGGCAGGTGTAAAGTGGAATGATTTTAAGATAAATGAAGTTAGGAGGAAAGCAGATGAGAAATCATGGTGCTGGATTAGCTGCAATAGAAAATATTACAATGGTAGGGAAGAGTGTAGAAGACAAACAGATGACAGGATGCCAAAGAAAATGATGCAAACACAACAGAGGTCAGTCTGACCTAGAGGCTAACCACCAACTGGATGGTGGGACATCGCATGCAGGGACATCATCAGGCTGGACTTAATGGGGGAATGAGCCATGGACAGGAACGAATGGTGAAACTTGTAGCGCATGTGTAAAGATGCTTTGGGATGAGAAGAGGAGTCATACAAAGATACATAATGACCCCTTCTCTAAAATGTTGCATCCACTTTCCTTACTCCTACAAATCAGATGTCTCTTGGCCCAAAAGTATAGTTTTACTCATAGAAGTAACTATATCAAGATAGCACATTTCTTCTCAACAGAACTTCTCTCCTTGAGTGTACTCAGATATCCCATCTATTTAGTTTAAATTAGTACCCAAGTTTTTACAGCATTTTAGTCATATCAGCACTTGCTGAACCAGTACAGCTAAGATCCACAGGAAGTAAGGGAAATCCAGTGTAACAAAACTGTTTACTAAAATCCCAATCAGTTATACCTGTGCCACTGTAGACAGAGGCATTGAACAGGTGTCAGAGACCTAATTTGGACTGCTGAACTTTTATTAATAGTAATGAAGTGCAAAATGGGAAGAACTCAGTTTAACTCACAGATCTTGGCTTATGTTTGCAAGATTGACAGTTTAAAAATTGCAAATTGAGCATGAAACCCCACAATGCCATTTTTAGTCACTTTTCAGACAGAATCACATTTTAAAGGCTTTAAACTTGTCCTCATTGAAGACTAAAGTACTTGACAAAGGCCTTTATTCATTATGGTCAAACTCTGGCTTCTTGCTTCAGTCCCCCCCATACGAAGCAGTCAGCCATGTAGAGAAATATGCCAAAGAAAAATCCACCTCCAGGACAATCTGGGAAGTGGTCACCCTTTCTACAATCCCAATTCCTCTATATCCACAGTATAAGACAGAACCTCCACATCAGTCGGTATGTTCTCCTTACTGTAAGGCTGCAGTGATTCTAGCACTGGGGAGAGGGATAGGTAGCATTCCTGTGCCCTACTCAAAGGTGTTATACTAAGTAACATCTACGCTAGGTAACTTAACCATTTCCTAACAGAACTGTAGGACCATAAGTTTAAGCAGAAACCATTCACTGCCTTCACATTAGCCATACTGAACCATTGCAGTTTTGCCCCACGTACATTAGTGCTCCACTGTACTGCTTCAGCTGATGCCTTCTGAGTAGGTACCTATCCAACAGGTCTCAGCATTATGGATTCTGGGAGATGAAAAGCCACTATGCAACAGCAGCAGGAAGACCATCTAAAATCTTTCAGTACTGTCCACACTAGCCCTAAAATGATCCAGACTGACCCAGTATTTAGCCGTGCTGAAAGCAAATCTACTCTCAACATTTGCCAGGCATTGTAAACCACCTGGATCACTTATGTAGGGCCATAGAAGTATTATATAAGCATGCTAGGAAAGACTAAGCAGCTCTTCGCACAGAGTTCCTCTAATGTATACAAAGCCTAAGTGAGCTCCCTGATCCTCTCTACTTCTGGTACACACCAGGCCCAATCATTGAAGAACCAGTGCCCCAGGGAGGTGACACCCCCAATCCCAATTGCCAAAACCTATTGATCCAACCATCTAGAGCAGAGTGTCCCCATATTTGCAAGGGAATTGCATGCACTTATGCCAGGATTGAATTTGGCCCTTTTTAAATGTACTTAGTAACATGATTCCCCCAACAAAAAGTGGTAATACTTCACTACTGTTGCTAAGGTCATCTCATTACCCTGCTTCTGATCCACACTCCTTTGGACTTGCCTGGCAACAGAATGAGAGGTGCATTACCAAACACTCTCTCTTATCCCTACAAGTTTCCAATTAAAACTTACAATCATAGGCAGGCCATTTAAATATTATTTGGTGAGGGGAAAAGCAGCAGAGAGGGAAAAAAGAGCAGGAAAATGCATACATATATTAAGGAAACCTAGGACCATAATATCCTCCAGAAATTCTCTTGATGATGCAGTTTAAACCAGAAGCAACTACGAGGCATTGATAAACACATACTTGTGTTTATCAAAGATAACATGGACACATGGGGGGAGATGGGCAAATGCACAAACAAGAAAACATACCCGAGAGCAAGGCTTGAAAACACATTATGTAACACCTCCTAGCCCAAGAATAAAAGTTCATTAGTTAGGATTCCTCTAGCACCTCACCTCTTTAAAGCCACACCCTCCAGAAACCTCACCCCTGTAATTTAAAGGAAACAAATAGCTGAGTATAATTTACTGTGTGCTACACTTAAATATAGTCAATCAATCTCAACTTTTAAAATGCAACTTGCTCTCAAGAATGGTGGAAAAGCAGGGGGGGGGGGGAATTGTTGAATAAGCTTGCAAACTTTCACATTTATTTGTCCAATAATATATCGACCAAATAATATCTGATGAGCTACAGAGAAAGCAGCCTGCACCACTTCCCACAGCCCCCATTGGCCTGGAGCAGCGAACCGCAGCCAGTGGGAGCCGCGATCAGCCAAACCTGTGGACGCGTCACGTAAACAAACCAGCCAGGCCCGCCAGGGTGCTTACCCTGTCGAGCCATGTGCCAAAGGTTGCTGATCCCTGCATTAGGCCCTGGCCTAGGCAAACATACACTTTTCCTGGCGCAGTGTGGAAGGCAGGTGCGTTGGAGAGTTAGCCTGCCAGCAGTGGTTCCTGTCCCGCAGCGCTGGCCCCAGCTCCAAGCTTTGTAATGCCATTCACTCAAATTTGGCCCAGGCGCCCCATGATACAGGGGCAGATGGCCAAATCTAAGACTACGTCTACACTATGGACCTTACAGTGGCACAGTTGCACCACTACAAGATCTCTTGTGTAGCCACTCTATGCCAATAGGAGAGAGAGCTCTCCCACTGGCATAATTAAACCAAAGAACGGCAGTAGCTATGTTGGCAGGAAATGCTCTCCAGCCAACATAGCTGCAGCACTTTTGTCAGTGAAACTTATGTCGGTCAAGGGGGATGTTTTCTTCATACCATGACCAACAAAAGTGCTAGTGTAGACAAAGCCTGAATGATTAGTGTTGAGAGTCCGTGTGCCAGATCACAATAACTACAGTGAGGAGCCAGGACCAGCCTCACAGGGCAGGAGCCACTGCTTTGGGGTGAACGCGGGGCAGGCTCACCCTCCAGTGCATCCCACCCCTCTGGGCTCCTCCTCCTCACCAGACCATGATTAGGATTATGACAACAGGATGAAGGGTACATATACGTAACAGTGAGTTTAAAAAAAAAAAAAAATGCAGTCAGTGGGTTGCCTTAGTAAAAAGTTTGGGAATCAATATACTAAGGCTTTCCCAAGCAGCAGCAATGTGAAACTAACATGATTTGTGTCAGTTTCTCTTGCTACCACAGGCTTTGTAATAGCAGCAAAACACTCTGGTCATTTCTGTCTCTGCCACAGATTAGGAAAGCTAAGAGCAGCAGCAAAGGCACTTGAGCTGTTCGTGGATTTAGGGCTTGTCTACACAGAGACATTTACAAGCAAAACTATATCGCTATAACTGGCCACATGGACACCCTTACTCCAGGGAAAATGTCCACATGAGGAGTTACCATGGTATTATAGCGGTATAGTTATGCTCCTAAATTTCCTTGTGTAGACAAGCTCTACGGAAGGCTCATTGTTCATATTTAGGTTTTCTTTTCTAACCATTATGAACAGAATCAGAGGGGTAGCCGTGTTGGTCTGGATCTGTAAAAAGCAACAAAGAGTCCTGTGGCACCTTATAGACTGACAGACATATTACAGGAGCATAAGCTTTCGTGGGTGAATACCCACTTCTACATGCATCTGATGAAGTGAGTATTCACCCACAAAAGCTTATGCTCCAATACATCTGTTAGTCTACAAGATGCCACAGGACTCTGTCGCTTTTTACATTATGAATAGAATTTTTCAATTAGTTTCCACAGCAGTTCACGGCATTTGCCTGGGAAAGATTCTTACTCAGCCCAAATGGGTTTTTCACGCACATGTGTTGCTACCATACACTATGGCTAGGCAAAAAGCACCCATTATGCCCCCTTTCCCCCCCTCTGTCTCTCCAATTACTGTTCACAGCATATCAGATAGTCCCCAGGCAAAACCCTGAACATTTCTCCTGTTTGGAGTATGTTAAGACTCTTACAAATGAGAATCCATTCTTAAAGAAAAGGCTGCAAGACACACAAATCCCAACGATGTGCATTAGTATATGTGATTATTGCTAGCAGAAGGCCAGAGAGGCAGGAAAAGTCAGTTTCTCTCTTTACCCCATTTTGGAGGAGGCAGACCTTTATTCTGGAGAAGAGGTATAATCTCCTTTTCCAACTCTATGGGGTGGAGGACCTTTTGCAACACACACACACACACACAGACGTTTGGAAAACCATGACTGTCAATAAGGGGAAGTTACACTCCTCTCCCGTCTCTCATATCCCCATTTTGGGAAGCTTGGGGGGTGGGGAGGGAGCTGGGATCCTCCTCACACACACAGGGAGAAAGGTCTAGGTGGGGGGCTGGGACACACCCCAGTCTGGAGGATCTTGGCGTTCAGTGGAGGGCCAGGATCCCTTCCCATCCACCCCCAGTCGGGGGCCCCTGGCTCGGCGGAGGGGGGAACTGCAGGCAGCCCTCTCCTTACATCAGACGGGCGCTGGATCTCCTCCCCAAGGGGTCCTGTGACCCTCCCCCCGGTTGGGAGTCTCGGGCTAGGTAGAGGGAATTGCAACCCCTAGCCCCAACAGGGAGGATCTGGGCGCTGGGCGAGCCTGCTCCGGCCTCCCCTCCCCTGGGCGGAATAGGCCATCGATTCCCCGGCCTGTCGCTATGAGGAGCCCAGGAGAGCGAGGCCTGCAGCTCCCAGCAAAGCCCCGGCCTGGAGTTTGCTCCCTGCCCCTCCGCGCGGAAGGGGAGCGAGGCGTGAAGTACCGCAGGGGAGAAGGCACCTGCGGCAGCCCCGGGGGGACCCGGCCACGGCGCCCCGCGGCCGCTCTCCCCCCTCCCCAGGGTAGCGGGTAACGTCAAGCCAGCGCCCCCGGCTACCTGACAGCGCCCGCGCCCCGGCCCGGGCACCGCCACCCGCCCGCGGGGAGAGCCACCCAGCGGCTCCATCCCCCTCAGCGCGGCCCAGGAGCGACCCGAGCCTCCCGCACCCACCCGCCCAAACAAGGTCCCGCACCGCAGCCCCTCACCCAGGGCTGCCCCCCCCCCGACCCCCTGCGCACACAGCGTCTACATGGCCCCTAGCAGCCCCCCGCCCTCCCCAGCCAGTGACCCGCTCCACAGCGCCTCCCGGCTCGCCCCAGCCCCGGCTGTTCGCTGGGACATGTCATCGGGCTCTGCCAATTTCAGCACAGCTGGCTCCCAACGCCTTCGCCGCGCAATAAACCCCCTGCACCGCCCCCCCCCCCCGTGCCAAACACTTTCCTGCAAACTTTGTTGGGGGTTCACGCCCGCCCCGAATACAAAAAATGGGATGCGAACCTGTCAACCATTTTAGCTCCCTCCTTAGGGAACACTAGTCCCTTGTGGGGGGGACTGGAAACGCCACCACAATCCCCCCCCCTTCCCTGGGTGAGAGTGGGGGGAGGAAGGCAAGATGCTGGGGGGGGGGGGAGGGTCGGAGGGAGACTGGAGGGACTGAGGGGTGGGGGGGAAGAGGATGTTTGCTTTACCTGAGACCAGCCACTGGCCTCCATTGTTGGAGAATTCAATGGCATTGACACAGCCGAAGTGGCCCAGTAGGTCCTTCTTGTAGAGGTTTCTGCAGCCCCGCAGGCGTCTCCTCTGAAAGTCCTGGGTGAGCAGGGGATCCCCCTGCAAGCCCCGCTGGGACAAGAAGCCCACCACCGACCTCATGCTGCCCCCCAGCCCAGGTCTCTTCATGCTGCTGCCGCTGCTCCCCACCGCCCCCCTCACTCTCTGCCTTCTCCCCTCCCCCCCTTGTTATGGTTATGATGATTTTTCTTTAGCCAGCCATAGCAGAGAGAGGTGTTAGACACTCCGTTGCTTCCTGATCGCCCTTAAACTCCTCCCCCTCCTCCCCCAGCAGCTGATCCACAGCTGCAGCCTTGTCCTTAATGCAATTCTTCTGCTGCCTGGGTTTGTTTGAATGGTGGCGGCGGCGGAAACGCATTTGGATGTTTAATGGCTAACGCTAGTGTATAACACCTCGCAGACTTACTTAGGAGGACATCCTGTTTTTGCTCCCGAACTTATTTCAAACACCCCTCCCCCTGCCCTCCAGAAAATCGCTGCGGAAGTACTTTCTTCTCCCTTTACGGTCGGATCAAGGTGTCGTATCGTTTCCCATTTGAAGGGGGTTGCCATGTGAAGGCACTACTTTTGGATGGGGAGGGCAGGAGTGTGTGAGAGGGTTGTAAAAGGGGGCAGCAGCGCTATGCCTGACGTTGGTATCTGTTGCCTCTCATATGAAGCGTGGCTGCTGATTCTCAGAAAACACTACCTTTGCTGAAGTCGAACGAATGTAATAAACCCAGTTGATTTCAGGGTCCCTGGAATTCGTTCCCCTTTGCACTGTCTTGTAGGGGCTTTCTTCTCCATGCAGTTCCTAGTGGTGGGAAATTGCCGAAATACAGCTAATTTTGGGGGTGGGGAAGATAACACCATGGCAATTTTATGGGTGTCAACACAGCTTCTTCACGGCTTAGATGGCCCTAAAAAAAAACAACCGTTGGGGTTACCCCAAAATGAGCCTGGAGAAAAAAGAATGTTTCTCCAGCAAAGCCTTGAGACAGACGTCATTACCATTAATGGGGATGCTTTCATAGAAGTTCATCTTGAAGAAAAGGGGGGAAAAAGTGCCCACTTTCTTTTAAATCTCAAAAAATCTTGAAACTGTGGGATTTGAGTATAAGGAATGGAGCTTTTCTAAAGTGGGTTCCAGCCTATTCTAATACTTGCTAAGAACTTGAGATGGAAATGCTGGGACATGTAACCCAGTAACTGGGAAGAAAAAGGTTTGGGGGGGGGGGATTGACAGAACCTGTGAAATTTGTACTGGAAAATGCTGGTGAATTTCTGCAGGATTTCCACACGCACCCTTCCCCCACCTCTCAAAATGGTGAAATTCTACAGGACTTTCTTTTATCCACCAATGGTGATTTGGGAGGGAGGGGAGAATGCCCTTTTTCCTCCTCATCTCCCCTGAAAACTGATGAATTTCTGTAAGGTTTCCCGTTTCTAATCTAGTTGATTGATGCGGTGAAATTGAGCAGGATTTCTTTCCCAAATCTGCAGTATGTGTGTGTGCAGGGAGAGAAAACTATTTTTATTTTCTGTTCTACAGAGCCATATTCTTAAATTTTAACACCAGATACCATCGTAAGACAAAAGGAAAATCATTCTAAAAGCAGTTAAAGTACAATATAGACATTCTCTATGGCCCCCATTTTGCAAAGACACATACACACACACTCAATTTTATACACTGTAAGTAGCCTTAGGATTTTTAGATGCAAAATTCCTAATGAGTGCAGGTTAATTCATTTTAGTAGAACCTGTGGAAGTTGTAGTTTAGGCAAGGCTCAGAGGGTGGGAAACATCCCTGACCCAGTCTTTTCATTGTAAAGATGCCCATGTTGGGAATTATGAGTCCCCAAAAACCTAGTGTAGACAAGGTAAAGACTTTTTTTTTCTTTACTTCATGACCAAAACTGTTGTGTGGCATTATTGTGTACTCTTAAATAGCTGCCATGTTCCACCTCAGAGGTGACTGCTTTGCTGTAGAAGATTAAATGATTTTGTTCTATAAAGTCAGTAAAATCTTTGGGATTCTTCTTGGCTAAGGTTTATAAAAAGACCATAAAATCCAATAAATCACACTTTTTAGCCAACAACTCTATAAACACTGTTTTTAGTAGCAAACCTTTCAATTATATTAAAAATCTAAGATTTGGCTATTTAAAGTGTGCAGCTTTTGGTTCAGACAGCATTCTTTCAAATGAATGAAATGTCAGTATGTGAAAATGTCTCCAAATACACTGTTTAAACCCAAAAGATAATAAATGCATAACAGTAATTTGACAAGTATCAGAGGGGTAGCCGTGTTAGTCTGGATCTGTAAAAGCAGCAAAGAATCCTGTGGCACCTTATAGACTAACAGACGTTTTGGAGCATGAGCTTTCATGGGTGAATACCCACTTCGTCTGATGCATGTAGTGGAATTTCAGGGGCAGGTATATATATGCAGGCAACTAGAGATAATAGGTTATTCAATCAGGGAGAATGAGGCCCTGTTCTAGCAGTTGAGGTGTGAAAACCAAGGGAGGAGAACTGGTTTTGTAGTTGGCAAGCCATCACAGTCTTTGTTTAATCCTGAGCTGATGGTGTCAAATTGCAGATGAACTGAAGCGCCAGCAGTTTCTCTTTGAAGTCTGGTCCTGAAGTTTTTTTGCTGCAGGATGGCCACCTTAAGGTCTGCTATAGGTGTGGCCAGGGAGGTTGAAGTGTTCTCCTACAGGTTTTTGTATATTGCCATTCCTAATATCTATTGTGTCCGTTTATCCTTTCTGTAGCGACTGTCCAGTTTGGCCTGTGTACATAGCAGAGGGGCATTGCTGGCATATGATGGCAATATTACATTGGTGGACGTGCAGGTGAATGAACCATGATGGTATGGCTGATCTGGTTAGGTCCTGGGATGTGTCGCTGGTGTAGATATGTGGGCAGATTGGCATTGAGTTTTGTTGCATGGATTGGTTCCTGAGCTTGAGTTACTATGGTGCAGGTGGCGGTTACCGGTGAGAATATGCTCTAAGTTGGCAGGTTGCCTGTGGGCGAGGACTGGCCTGCCACACAGGCCTGTGAAAGTGTGAGATCGTGTCCAGGATGGGTTGTAGATCCCTGATGATGCGTTGGAGGGTTTTAGCTGGGACTGTATGTGATGGCCAGTGGAGTCCTGTTGGTTCTTTTTTGGTTTGTCTTGCAGTAGAGGCTTCTGAGTACACATCTGGCTCGTGTGATCGTTTCCTTATTCCTCGTACGGATTGTAGTTTTGAGATGCTTAGTGGAGATTTGTAGGTATTGGTCTCTGTCTGAGGGGTTTAGAGCAGATGCAGGTTGTACTCAGTGCTTGGCTGGTAGACAATGGATCGTGTGATGTGCCGGGATGGAAGCTGAGGCATGAAGGTAGCATAGCGGTCGGTAAAGTTTTCGGTATTTGGGTGTGTTAATGTGACCATAACTATTGCACTGTGGTGTCTAGGAAGTGGACCTCTTGTGTAGATTGGTCCAGGCTGAGGTTGATGGTGGGGTGGAAGCTGTTGAAATCATGGTGGAATTTTTCCAGAGTCTCCTTCCCATGGGTCCAACCACAGTGCGTTAGTTGGATGTTTCTGATACAATGATCACCTTAATAATATTAATATTGGGTTTCATATTTAACACCTGACATTTCTTAGGCCTTGTCTATGCCAAGGATTTGCCCTGTTTGCAACCATGAGTGGCCAGCCATTAGTGCACTGTACTCATGCAAATTCCTAGTGTAGACAGGCAAGCCTGCTAAAAGTCATGATTTGCATGAGTGAAAATAACCCTAGTTTCACAGACATGGGTAAACTGCACTGGTGAAAATGATGGTTTATTGCAGTTTTGCCAGTGTACACTAGAGGCACCTTTTACAGTTGAACTGGTGTCTGGTCATTGACGGCTAAAATTCCCTGAGTAGGCAAGACCTTAGTGACATTATTTCAGTCTGTCTGTAGATTCAAAACTGTCCCCATCAGTTTACATTCTATTCTATTGTATCGCATGTTGTTTTTTATGCTGCCATCATCATTGTAGCATCTGATGTTAAACAACATGATTAACTTCTGCACGTATGGTTCATTTTCTGTCTCATCCTCTTCCCAAAGGGGAAATTATGTGGTCAGAGTAAGGTATTGGTAGCTTTTTCGTTTTTTTTAAATAAATATTTACATATACCTTGCATTTGAAGAGAAAGGTGGTGCGGTTTATAGTAGTTCTTAGTTTCTTCCACAGTCTGGGACCAGTCCTGAGAAAAATCTTTGTCCTCTGTACAGATAACATGTATAAAGGCTGTCTTCAAAACCAAAAGTACCAGAACTTTTTCATACTACCTAATGGAAGTTTTGATTTGGAGAAAACAATCAAATCTGTGAGTGAAGAGAGTGAAAACATTACATCATAAGAATGTGTGGGTTTCTATTGTCTTTGAAAGAAAAATGATGGCAGAGTTGCACATAAGTGTGACTAAAGGTCATTTTTCTCAAAGTCTAAATGCATTATCTATTTAATAAAAATGCTGGTAAAAATGTTTTTAAAAGATTTTTTTCACCGTTTCCTCTTTCTGAATTATTTTACAAATAGAATTATAATCCCTAAATCAATTATCATTACTTATGCCGCTGAGAAGGAGCTGGGCACGTTTTGGTTTTTTAAGAAATTTATTCTGCTGTATTTACTCTTGAGTACATCAATCTGATCAATACAAATATATTACAGGGCTTAATTGTGCAAGCCCCCTAAGAATGGAGCATCTGTTGACTTTAATAGGAGTTCTATAGCATGGGGTTGGGGAGGAGGGTAAACTTCTTGAATCAGGCCCACTGAATTTTATTAGGTTAACATTTAAGCATTTGAAGAGACAGTGTTTTGGCTGATTGGTTTGGGGCTTTTGCTTTCTATTCTCCCTCACCATAACAGACAAACCAATCTTTTTGAGAACTGAAGACTTGAAATATTATGTAAAAAGAACAAGGAGTACTTGTGGCACCTTAGAGACTAACAAATTTATTTGGGCATAAGCTTTCGTGGGCTAAAACCCACTTCCTCAGATGCATGCAGTGGAAAATACAGTAGGAAGATATATATACACAGAGAACATGAAAAAATGAGTGTTGCCATACCAACTCTAATGAGACTAATCAATTAAGGTGAGCTATTATCAGCAAGAGAAAAAAAACTTTTATAGTGATAATCAGGATGGCCCATTTCAAACAGTTGACAAGGAGGCATGAGTAACTGTAGTGGAAAAATTAGCATGGGGAATAGTTTATGTAAGTTTATCAAATCCCTACACTAGGAAATTAGTGGCTGCTAACATAATGAAGATAGAATGTAATGTTTTCTGCGGGGAAGATTCTTTTTGTGCATTTCGGGCCTGCTCCAGCAGCCAGTGGTCAATGGCACAACTCTCAGTGGCTTAAATAGGTCCAAGTTTGCAGAGATGCCAAGGGTTGACTGTCCTTAAGAATGAGATTTACAGCCTCAAAGGGTACGTCCAGACTACCCGCCGGATCGGCAGGTAGCGATCCCCAAATGCGCTCCCGTCGACTCTGGAACTCCACCAGGATGAGCAACAGAAGTGGTGTTAATGGGGGAGCCACGGCCATCGATCCCGTGCCGTGAGGACAGGAGGTAAGTCAAAATAAGATACGTCAGTTTCAGCTATGCTATTCCTGTAGCTGAAGTTGCGTATCTTACATCGACATCCCCCCACCCCCCAGTGTAGACCAGGTCAAAGAGTGAGATTCAAGGCCAAAGAGTGAGAGTTTCCAGATGGTGTGTTAAGTCATTGCTTAAGACAGGGACTCTTATCTTTGGTCCTTGGTGACATCCAATAGTCCAGGTTTTTAATCCAATCAGCACTTATTAGTTTATTTTAAAATGTATGCTGCTTAATATTGCATATGAAATGCTTAAATGTCCTAATTCATGCTAAAGTCTAGGGCACATGAAAATTCTATATGCAATGCAAACCAGTGGATTTTAATAAAAACAATTATTTGCTGGTTGGAACAAAAACCTGTGTGGCTGGTGATCCCTGAGGACCAGAGTTGTTAATCCCTGGTTTAGGCACACTGTCAGTGGACAGAAAAAGAGATATATTCAATAATAAACTGTTTTTATATAAACCTAACAAAAAAGAAAACTGTTTTATCAATACAACGTTTATTTTGCATATCACCTTGTCATAGTGGTCATCCATTGAAAAACACTTTACCGTACAAATATTATTTTATTTGTATATTAATGCTAATATTTCATATACAACAAACTAAAATAATCAGATTCCAAAATAAATACATGCAAAATAAATTAAAATGAAATAACTAAAATGAAACAAACAATACATTAAATGTATGTAAAAATAAAGTAATTAAATTTAATTTTATTAATTTGAAGCTAACAAACCATAGATAAAGGATTCAGATTCCACATTTCTTTTAATATCTAATTTGGTTTCACATTTTATTCATGTGCTTTGTTATATTGTCATGTGGCTCCCTTTGCTGTTTTTATAACTTCTTTTGGTGGCTCAAACTTGAATCATAGCTCAGGATTTGCCAACTTCACTTGGATAATAGAGGACAGTGTCCCGTATAGCCCAAGGTTAGGTCTGAATGGTGTCTTATTCTTTTGAACAAGACTGAACACTCTCTCTTCTCCTGTATTTGAGTGGGGTAAAACTAAGACAAGCCTGGCAACCCTGGACAGTAATGGGAACTTGAAAAGACCACATTTTAAAAAAAGAAGTCTTGCTTGCTACTGGGATGATGAAAGGCCAAGAATTTGTCCAGTGTGGTTTAATTTCTGAACTGTATTTTGCAGTACCTGCAAACTTTCAATCAGCTCCTGCTTGTTTTTTGGGCAAACTGATATTTTTTTGACCATCAAGTATTCATACACACACACAAAAGATCTGCATATCCTCCTCTCTTCTCTCCCGGGGGTATAGAACATGAGTCTGTAGTCTCCATGGTTACCACAGTACCCAAGCTTGGAAAGCAGCTTTCTAAGCTCTAAGCCAGTGGTCCCCAAACTTTTCAGGGTCATGCCCTCCTTATCTGCCCCCCCATTGCCCCCGTCCGTTCCCCTCCCCCAGGAATGGGGGGCATGGCTCCTGGGGAGGGGGGCGGACAGGGACAAGGGGGCCAAGGCTGGGATCACGGCTGGGTGCACAGTCGGGGCTGGGTGCAGAGCCACAGCCAGGCTGCGGTTGAGGGCCGAGGCTGGAGGCGGGACCGGGAGCCAGGACTGCAGCTGGGTGTGGAGGCAGAGCAGAGCTGGGAGTGGAGCAGCGCTGGGTGGCACTCCCTCCCCACCCCCCATGCAGGCTGGCCTGGCCCCCGCTGTGGCCCCGCTGAACATTCCTCTGCACCCCTCTAGGGTGACACGCCCCACTGTTTGGGGACCTCTGCTCTAAGCCCTGTGCCTGAGGCCCTGGATGTATTGTTGTCTCTTTCAGGCACCTGAGTAAAAATATTTTAAATCTTTATATATTTACTAAAAATTAGCGAGAGATGTATATGATTGTGTGAGATAGCATGCTAATGAGTGAGTCTCACACCCAATGAGTGACACTTGACATGTCTGAGTTTGAGGGCCTTAATGGCTAGAGAATTATAGTTCAAGTGGGGAAGGGTGGATAGTTGGTTAGCTTAGTACTAGCCTTTTACTTTTGGAGACCTGGATTTAGATTCATTGGATGATCCTGGCCCCACTGAAATCACAGCCATAGCTCCTATTGATTTCAATGGGGACAGGATTTCACCCGTTACACCTATGTCCACTGCCTAGCACAATGGGGAGCAAATCCCTGATTTACTTTTCAGACCACTGTGACTGAATTGCTTACTCTTCTCTTTATAAGTAATGTTTTACTGACAAAATGTATTGTTATACTATATTATAAATTCTGTAATATTTGGATGAACATATATCATTTCTATATCTTGTATGTAACTAAGCAAAACAATAAAAATAACTCAGAACAACTTTTTAAACAAAAAGCTTTCTTTTAAACATTGCTTCTTTCAGAAAAGTGACTGCAAAAATGGCAATAGTGAGGTTTTATTCCAGTCTAGTTTATTCAGGTTTTTCTACTGGCCTCATTACCGCAGTATCAGAACACTTTCCAGAAATGCATTAAGCAATGTGACTAACATTGACCATGTTTATTATTTCTCTATTATCGCATATCAAATTTGCTCAGTTTAGCAGCTAAAGGATTTTTTTCCTAATGGTTCATGAACAGGAAAAAAACCCAGTTTAACTTTTAGATCCCTAGATCACACTTAGACATTTTAAAGTAGGAGATCATTTTAATAACTACAATTGCACCTATTTGAATGTCAAGAGCATTCTGAGTACCACACAGCACATTTATATACCCCTAAGTAATTTTGAATTTATTCTGACCCAGAACCTCTTTCTCCCCACCTGTTTGGCAATGGAAAAATCCTTTTACTTCTTTCTCCTCCACATCATACAAAAAATCCACCACTTCCTTTCCATCCTGACAGCTGAACAGCTAGGGTTGTGAACCCTCCAGGATTGGCCTGGAGTATCCAGGAATTAAAGATTAATCTTTAATTAAAGATTATGTCATATGATGAAATCTCCAAGAATACAGCCAACCAAAATTGGCCACTCCTATGAACAGCTTGTCCATATTATTCCATACACTGCCCACAACCCAAGTTGTCTGCAAATGAAGCCCCACCCATTTGAAATGCCAGAACAAGATGTCACTCACAGTAGATTGTGCAGATGTTGAAAATATGATAACACATTCTGTGCTAGGTTCTTCCAGCTTAGCTTTGTGAAAGTAAAATAAATTATATTGTAAAAATAAGAATGGATTAAAGAAATGTGTATGTACCTTTAAGCAGAAATAGGAAATGTTAAAATACAGGTGCCAGGAAAAGAAACATTAGGCATAAACAAGGGTGCTAATGGCGAAACATTAACAGAAGATGGTAATAGTAAGGAAATAAGATATGCAGGCCTAGCCCAGGTAAACTTATCAGATTCTGCTTCCTATGTTATCTTGTTAAGTACTCCCCTTTTATTTGTATAAATAAAATAGTTTGTGTCTTGCATGGTGCTCACATTATCTGGGTATTATTGGCAGAGCACTGTGCTAATAAAACAGAGTGGTCTGACAAACTGAGTCCTGAGTCTAACTTTGACAATTTGGAGGTTCCACCATGATGGCAACCGTCTTCGCTGGGGCTATGTGATTCCTGACTGTTTTTGTAGGACGACTGTGGCAGCCAGCACCTGGGCATTTGGCCCGAGCGGTCCTCCACTGGAATGGAAAGGCGCACGACCACAGTGAAGTCTACGCCATTGAACCTGTTGGTTCCCATTCTGTTCTGGTAGGGATCCTGGGATCTGACATCAGGAATCTGGTCAGGTAATTATTTCTGTGTTTTGTCCGGACTGAGGACTGTCCTGTCTTTGTGTCTATCCATCCTCCTGTGGAGTGTTTGAGTCTGGGTGCCGTCTCCGTCCGGGAATCGGCCGACCAAGGGGTTCCTGTTCCCGCAGTCTGAGTGAGTGGAATCTGCACAATCGCAGCCGCACCGCACTTTGGGTAAAACCCTTGGTGTGAAAGCAAGGACGATTGACGCAGTAGCCTGTGGGCTCTTTTTGTGTGTTGCACTGGGCATCGCTCTGACAAACCCAAATTTCCTTCTTGTGTGATTGGTGTGTGAAGTCCTCCTGTATGGGTATCCAGATGTCTAAGTCGGGACAGTTCCCTAAACGAACGCCGACTCATTTTATGTATTTAGGATGGGTCTGGACTCCTGTAAAAAAGGTCCAGACTCCCATAAATTTTTGGAAAAATGGTCTAGGCTAACTCAGGGAGATCCCAAAACTCAGTGGCCACTGTTAAAATCTTGGAACAAAGACCGAGTGGAGTCTTGAAGGACAAACTCGGCCAACCTAAAACTAAATTGGCTAAAGGAGAGGTTAATTATTTCATATTCTGAGTGTAGAGATCAAATCGTAGCGTGGGCAAAATCAAAACTCGCCTCTCTCCATTATCAAAATAATAAGTTAAAAGCTTATTAAAAGCTTTCGTCTCCCACACCAGAGCCGAGCGTTCCCCTTTACGCCCGTTCTCAAAAAACCCCCACGCGCCGATCGATCCAATCGCCCTTCACACTCCCACTCTATTGTTAAAAAGCTGACTCTCAAGCCCCTGTCTGTCCTTTTGTTGTCTGCTCAAACATAATCATAGATGCCCCATTACAATCCCAGCAAGGGGAGGCTCCTCACTAGCCCCACTCTTCCTGAATCCCTTATCCTTAAAACATTCTTTCAAAAAAAATTCTGAAACCTGACCACAGTATCACTCACTCTAACAGTTCGTTGGAAAAAAGCAGGATCGACCAGTACAAGCAGGCCAGCCAACAGATTAAAAATCACTTGAAACAGTTGAAAGCCCTAAGGCATAGTGTCAGAAGTAAGAAAAGCAGTAAGTGCGCATGATCCCTTAAAACAATACCTTAAAATAATTAAATTTTGAGTTGCTTGATAAGCGTGTCATTTGGGATGATAAACAAGTAATTTAACGAAAGAGAGTTGACAAGTTAACTCACAGCGTCTTGGAGGAGAATAAGTGGAATAGCGTTTGTAAAAAATGTTAAGAAACGACCATTGTTAAAAGAGAGCATTCTTGGTTCTTTGCAAAGGCCGAAATTCTGAAGGATAGAATATGGTTCCCATTGTTCCGACCAAAGTCAGCTACTAATGCCGTAATAAGTGCTCAAGCATATTATAGGACAACTGGTTATAAAAACTGAACAGCTCTCTAGTATAAAGTAGAACTGTCTTTATGACAAAGAGAGAGAGAAGGTTTGGTATACTAATGTTGTGTCGTGTGGATTATATGTAAGTTCTCTATAAACTAACGCCATCCTTACATTCTTGTGAATCTGTAAAACTCTCGTTCCGTCTTGTGAGATAAATTGATGTTGTTTTTGTTTTTTTATACTGACCAACTAAATAAACATTTGAATCTTCCTTTAATTCAAAGTTCAAAACTGACAGATCGTTTTGCAAGACACAGTTAATTAGAATGTTGTGTGCTTGGATTGAGCGAGTTTGAATCTCTCAGTATGGTTTTGTCTGGGGTAACTGATCGTACAAAATAGATTACTGAGAGTGATTTTATAGAGTAGAAGACAACTTCACCGCCGCCCTGCTAATCCCGTCTAGTCGTATCATATCAGCGCCAATAGAGAAGGGTGATTCTCGTTGCGACATGTAACTGTGCATTGGTGGTCTCGTGGTGAAAGCACTGCTGGAATATGGTTTCATGTGAAATGGCTTGGTATGATATAAATAAGAATAACAGATGAGCCATCTGACCGGCTCTTCCCTCAGCTAACCCAGCCTTGACGTGAATACGAAACACCCAAAGAGCAGCAGCAGCTGTCTACAAACACCACTCCGCAGCCCTTCCACATAAATGCTCTGCGTACCTTCACTGACTTCACTTTAAGTTATAGTCTCGCTCCTGTCATCTGCGTAAGCAATGATAACAGACACTCTGGCGAAGAGACTCGATTACAAGTTAGGCTGAAGCAAACAGCTGGCCGGATTTGAAGCGCCGCGGCATGTGCTAATGTTTAAGAAAAAAAATGTTGGCGTACGCTATTCAAAGAAAGTGTGCATTTTCCCTAGGTGACAGTGCAGTGGTATGATTGTGTAAAAAGCGTTAAAGACAAAGCAAAAAAACGTGTCGTCTACCTTTGACATTCTACCACAAAGTCCTTGATTTAGGGGCAGCTTTACCTCAAAACAACATAGTGGCAGCTCTTTGTGCGCCCTATACCGGGTTTGCTTGCCCCTTTCCTCTCTCTGCCCTCCCCCGCTGTTTTTCCTGCCCTCTGGGGGCCCTCGGCATGCCACCGCGGGCCCGGCCCCCCCTGTATGCGGGTTCTGGCATGCCCCCCTCCCTAGGATGGCGACTGCTTTTTCTTTGCTCCACGCCTATCTCAGTTTGCCTGTCTCTTCTCCCCCCTCTCTCTCGTGCTTCCGATTCGCGTCTGGGTTGGGCACGGTTTTCTGGCCTTCTGTGGCCTGTGTTCTGCACGGTCCGCTCCCACGGTTTTTGGCCTCACCCCCCCCCCCTTTGGCTCCTTGTCCGTTTCTTTCCTGCTGTATTGAGGTTCCTTCATGTGATCGTCCCTTTTCCCGCCTTACCTATTGGAGTTGGATACAAACGAGAAGACACAACCAAATCATAGCTCTAGACTAACTCTCCTCCCGTAGCAAAGGTGGTGGGACTTCGTGACACCTGTCTGCCACCTTTACACGTATCGAGATTCTACTCACTCTGATGCTTTCTCCTGTTCGGATGTCTCCGCGTTGTCCCCCCTAAACCTCCTCAAAAACTGCCCCCATGGGCAACTACGCGGTCCCTTTTTCCGCGCGTCCGGCTGATTGCTCGCACTTGTCTTCCCCCATTCGGGCGCTGTTTATCAAGCGTCTTGCTTTGCCCAACATCGGCCGCGTCCCCTTATACCACCAATGATCCTATGGATGTAATTTCCACCCCAGCACGTTTGCAATGTGGCCGCTGTGTTCTGTCTCCGCTGCCTCCCGGTCGGCCTGTCGCCGTCAAGATACCACCATTGCGTAGGGCGACACAAGGAATCACCAAACCCTCTGGACCACATCCCGTGTCTCGAACACTAAAAAGAGTCGCACTGCGGCCGTCCCTGGGGCGCGGCCCATCGGTGCCTGGTGATGAGGAGTGTTGGGCAGTTTGGAGCACCAGCTAGTTCTAGCGCCTATCACTGGCCGTTCGCCTTGTTTTCCGGTAAACCTTCAAGATCTGCGGCCTTTTATATATATATATGCGCATCTCGCCGACATGGTGTGTTTTTTGTGCTCTTGTCAATCTCGTGAGCGTGATGTTCTTTTCACAAGTTTGTCAAATGCTTCTCTTAGTACAGTCGTGTTGTTTCTTCTCACCAACCGTGCTTTACTTTCGTCACTGTTATATCACCACTAGCCACCCACCCCTCTCTGCTTGTCAGAGAATGTTTGTAAGCTTACAGTCCGCGCGCTCGATGCACGGTTGATGTCTCGAGTCATGGTGTTGTCTCGGGTAGGATCTTTTTTTAAAAAAAATCTTTTAAATGTAGTATTGCCCGATGAAGCTGGCTCCGGACCAGCTGGGGCGTTGGAGGAGGGATGTCCAGACCTGCGATTGCCACGGTGGATTCTCTCTATTGGGATGCTATGAAGGAAGGAAACCGAGCTCGTGCGGCAGAATTGCTTCGGGAGGGGTCTTGACACTGTAATAGGAGTCTTGTTTCCCAGACTCTCTCTCTAGGCCTCCTTAGTTCACTACTGTTTCCCTCCTTGTTGCCTAGTATAGCTCCACACTTTTCTCCGCAGGATTGGTCACACTTCGTCTATGGCTTTCCAGCTCGCGTCTGTGCTGACCAGATTTCATGACTCCACTTTAGGCGCCCTGTCCTTATCACACGAGAATTCCACTGCTTTTTAGGTGCTCTTCCCTTGCAAGCTACTGAGATTTTGCTGGAAATAGGAATTACACGGAGTTTTATGTCTATTTGTAACAGCTGTTTTTTGAGGTGAGGTTTTGGATCTCAAGGTCCTCGTTTTACTCCCAGCGTCTACACTTTGTGAGCCTGGAACTCGTTCATGGTTTAGTTTATTCTAGATAGTTTATGGGTACTATAATATTAGGACATCGCTGGTCCACGGATAGAAATGAATATCAAATAACCAGCTCTGAACAGATAAGGTACAAGTGGAAACTTCTGAATGAGGTGATCTCTTGTGAACTACCTCATAGCACTTAATGCGTGTCACACATGTTCTTAGTGGAGGCAATCACCTAGATCCTTGTCAGGGCGAAGAGAAGCTTTCCCACCCCACACACCGACACAATAACAACGGAGAAAAAGGTTATTCACCGGGGATTCGTTAGGTGAGCCACGTGAGTTGCGTAGACCGCCACCGAGGTGGAATGAATATCAGCAGAGGTGACTTTTCCAGTCATACAAACGATAGTTATATACTGGAGCAGAGAAGGAAGGAGAAGGTATAGGTCTACAGAGGGGCTCAAAGCGCGGATCAGCCGCTTTATGAACTGTGGGCCCATTTGGAATTCGGAGCAGTCCAGGCTTGGCGGTGGGCACTTTGGTGGGGAGGCTTGGTGCTCCTGTCCAGTCTTCGAGGACTGAGTCCTCACTGCCAAATTGCCATCAAAGCCAGAGCGACACACCCACTCACACACTGCCGCTGAATCATGCTGCCGAGACCAGAACCCCCCAGGTGATAAAAAAATTAAAAATGTAAAAATGACGGTCTTTTAGGCGTGAGGCTGATTTGGGAATTGGTTGGGGCTCCGCCTAGCGGCACTAGCATCAGTAGTCCTAGCTAAGGACATAGTGGCATTCTCTTGCGATTAAAGTAGACCATGTTAGCCATGGGGATGAACAGTGCATGGCATCCCACAGCCCACCTCCTCCACAGCACATGCTCGTCTTGGCTTCGTTGACGTCCTCACCCGCCCACCAAAGTGGGTGAACCAATGGAACAGCTTTGGAAGGAGGACCAAGAGATGAGTTAACAAGGACAGTAAAACTGGGGCCCAGGCGCGTCCTGTCCACCTCCCTCTGCCTAGGACGGTTGTGACTTGTGCAAAGGAACCTCTCTCCTTTTCCACCCCGGCCTGCCCTAAGACATGAGTCTTTTGACCTGGGCGTTCATTGAAGGAGAGTCATCAACATTTTCCATTGTCATTGCGGCAGCGGAGAGGAGGAGCGACCTGTACTCTGCCAGTGGGAATGGCATTGTGCTACCCCAATGAGCTTGAAGACAGGGTGCTGCTTAACAGCCAAGGAGCGACAGCTGTGTGCTCTCTCCCTGAGAATCATTGTAACCTCACCTCCCATATCCCCAGTACGACTTTGCCTGTTCAGGACTGAGGAGCAATGGAACTGGACGTGTTGGTCACATGCAATCGCCGACGTATGGCAGAAGCGTTAAATGGTAGGGTTTTGCTCACCTCCTTCACCTTAGCTCCGTCACGCTGGTTATGGCTACTCAATTAGAACCACGCTTGGTACCTGCTCTCGGTAGCGCAGTTGCTGTAGGAACATACCCACGTGTACCCTGGCACCCGACAACTTTCTTTGACAGTAGACGTCTCCAGACACGACAGACCGACCCTATGGTGGTGAAGAAGAGCTCTGACTTCCCTAACCTCTGCCCCCGGAAGCACTTGGTCACCCCTGCCCATGTAATATCGAGGGTCACAGGAGCTTGAATTACATCAATTTAGACAGCTCCCTCTCTCTCAGCCCCTCCATCAGCCACCAGTCCCTCACTTCCAAGGAGGTTCGCCCTTTTTTTTTTTTCTCTATCCCTCCCTTCACTCTATGCTAGGCGCTGATGTGATCTGCTTGACCCTTCACGGACCAATGCGCTCTTCTTGGTGCGCGATCACACCGATTCCGTGGCAGCTCGCAATTCATCCAGCCCAGCCCTGGTACGGTAATAGCTCAGGGTCGGGAGAAGCCCCAGGGGACTTGGGCCGGGTTGTGGTGGCGTTTTTGTGTGTTGTGACTTGTGTACTTGCTGAAATAGGTTTTAGCCCTGCCTGCTGCAGTGTTACGTTGTGTGTCGTTGGACACGTCACCATGTGTCTCAGTTCTTGCCTTGATGGATTACTGACTCCACAGGACAGTCTTTAAAGAGGTTAATTTGTCTCATGTCTTGACACAAGCAGCAGAACACATGGAACTTGAGTACCATTCTTGTACTTTGGGATCAATGTTACTTTGTCACCAGCACTTTTGCGGTGTAAGTGGGTAAAGACCAAGTCATGGCTGCAATAGGGCAGTCAAAATCAGGAGAATAGAGAGAGATTCTGGAGTCTTCTTGTTTGTTTGTTTGGGTTTTTTTGTAACAATAGCAGATAAAAGCTGTAGTAAAAAAATAAGAAATTAACAATGACCATCTGAAGCAACAGCTGAGGTAAACAAAACAAAAGAAGCAGTGTTAAAAACACTGAGCCTTAAAATGGCTCTGTGTAATCAGACTGTCACTTTAATAAGGGTACATAAAAACTCTGCAAGAACAAAAGAAACAGCCATTAATGTGGCTAATGTTTAAAAAAAAATTGTAGTATAAAAGAAATGTGCATTTTCCCTAGGACATGTGCAGTGTATATTGTAAAAAGCGGTAAAAAAAATGCAAATAAAACGTGCTACTGAATTAAAATCCTATTAGGGCTCCAAAAAAAGCTGCAATAGACTGTGTTTTCTTTTTCAGATCTCTGTGTGTTTTATAAGCAGGAGTTAAAGTAAAAAAAAAAATCAAAACTCTGGTGAAAGTTAATTGTGTCCCTTTTAAGACAGAATCTCTGAGCTCCGCTGATGGCTTTAAATCCAAAAGCCAAGCCTGTGTTAATGCAAATTACCTAACTGATAAAGGAAGGTGAAAACTGCCAGCACAAAAAAAATTGCCTAAATAAAAGACATGGTATAACAAGATCCCTTTAAAAAATTTGATGCTAAATTTTATTGTTAATATTTAACATTGAAATAAATTTAATGTTAGTAAGTACCCCTGCAGCAATGCATAGTGTGTATGATTTTTAAAAAAATCCTTAAAGGTAATATGGTAATAATGCTTCTCAGCTATTACTTGTGAATAAACTTAAACATAGCAGAAAAAACATTACAAACTTGGTCTGCTATATAAAAAGAAAAACTTGAGGAACACCACCTCATGAATTTAATAACTAAACAGTGGAATAATTTCCCCATAACCCTTAAAAAGTAAAACCCATTAAAACCTGGCCTGCCTATAAAACAAAAAACACAGAAAAATATGGGGGTAATTCCTCTGTTTTGCCTGAAATCAGCAGGGTATTTGTAAAAGAGAGAAATCTTTTAAGCGATAATCAATGCCACCCTGAAAGGGGTAGAAAAATGTTATTTTTGTCTTTCAGAAAATCAAAAAAAGCTAATACCAGCTACAGAACAAACTATTACAAAAACAAATAAAAGTAAAAAAACATACTGCAATAGCTATGAAATGTTCTAAAATGCAGATATTTAAAACGTAAGATGTTTTGGGTAATATCAAAAAATATTACGGTTTTAATGCATCTGTTAAAGCAAAAAAAATCATTGTTTAATACCTATCAATATAAATAAATGCAGTATGTCTCCAGTACGGTAAAACAAAATTTGTTAAGTAAAAAAATTGTTGTTAAAATCGCACACCAACAGGCTCTGAGAGCAAAGATATAAAAGGTTAGCCCACGCCCCAGATTGCACCTGGAATCTTTCTGGCTGCCCTGGACCTCAAGCCAGTGGGCTGCAGAGAAAGGGAAACTATTGAACACCAGAGATTGTACCAAGTGAACTCCTCAAAAGTGGGTATGCTTATCTATGCCTATTGCTCCAAAGCCCTGTAGTAAAAACATCTCACTAAAATCCTGTCTGTAAAAAAAAAAATTAATAATAAAACCAAAGTAGTGTATAATGGGCTATGTGTATGTGTTAATTCTTGAAAAAAAGTGTTTAAAAAGTGTTAGTAACCCACCAGAAGACAAATGTAAATATAATGTAAGTACTGTGTTTACCAATAATCACATTTACTATTTGCCACAACAGCAACAACAACAAAAAGTCTCAGCTTACTGTAAGCACTGATTTGGCTAAGTTCTCGATCAGTCTTGGCATTAAATGGCAAAAAGTTACCAATCATCTGTTAAAAGGTAAAAAGGTAACATAGTTCCTAAAAAAACAAACAAACACCAGTGTAGGAAATGGAATCATTCATATTATACACGCAAATGAAGACATGTTAAGAATTGCCACTGCAGAAAAACATAACAGCTTACCACTGGTATAACATTTTCTGGATGGTCTCCCACAACTACTAGCATACTAATGTTACTACCCCCAATTGTTTTTGGTTTTAAATTGTATGTGTTTAACTGCAATGTTTAAAATGTGCTGTTAAATAAAACAAATGTATGCAAAGCTAAAGCCACAGGCCCAAATCACCTCCCAGTATTTTCTATTACATGGACTAAATAAGAAGTGACACTGGCAATTAATAATCTTAGTGTCAAAA
>NC_133772.1:83861451-83875112 GCF_003597395.2 Chelonoidis abingdonii
TTCTATGCCTCAACTCATCGATGGCAAATTTTGAAGCAACATCTGGGAACATCCTCTCTAACACTGAAACCTCTGAGTGCCACGCAATGAGAAAGTCAAGTGGAAGCAATAAAGCCTATCAAACACCAAATTGGGAAGATAGATGATGCCATAGTTGCCATTATGGAGGATAATGCTATGACGGGAACTGTTTGTGGGAGAACAGCAGCAGAGGGAAATGGACTCACCAGAAACATACGTAACTTCAAATTTTTGTGTGGCTTAGTGTTGTGCCATGACATACTATCTGAAATAAATGTAAGCAAGAGACTCCAAGATGTTGACTTTGACATATCTGGAGCAATGAAACAACTGGACGAAGCAAAGTCATACCTAAAGTCTTACTAGTCAGATGAGGGATTTCAAAACATTCTGAAGAGTGCACAGAAGTTGGCAGAGGAACTTCACATTGAAGCTATATTCCCACCCATTCAAGAATACAAGAGTCACAGATGGAGAAGACATTTTGATCACAGGGCATGGGATAATTCCATAAGAAACCCCAAACAACAATTCAAAGTTGAATTCTTTAACCAGGTGCTAGATTATGCAATACTGTCAGTTGAAGAACGTTTCATGCAGCTCAAGGAACATTTGGGATGTATATTTGAGATGTTGTATGATATTCCAAAACTCCTCACTACTATACGTGAAGAAGACCTACACCAGAAATGCAGGGCATTAGAGACAGTGTTGATGCATGATGACATGCGCGATATTGCAATCTTTGTAAAATGTCCAACCCTCTCATTTTGTACGTGTGCAATTAAATAGTTAACAATGCTGACATTTCAGTAATCCTGAGTGAGATGAATAGGACACATTTTAGAGCTATTACATTTTCTCTTTAAATCCCAGGCTGACATCACTGCATTAATCACACTCGGTTTACATTTTGACTTAAAAAGCAAGTTACAGTTAACTTAAAATGAGATTTTGGCTTGCATATGGAGTGCATGATTGGGCCCCAAGCAGTATGTATTTTAATTATCAGTGGACCAGCGGAGGCCACATGTGGCTTTTTGTTCATTGTCTTCTAACAGCACTTTATAACTCTGGATTTGAGTCTCTTCTTTTTGATTATTGGTTACCATTGATTTTCCTTTGAAATATTGAGTCGTACTCTAGTCTTCTCCCTGTTACGAAAAGAGCTAATACTATTATTTAAAAAATTGGGATCTTTGGCTGAAACCTTTGCACAGATGTCTCAAATCAAACTACTGAGAGGTAGAGTCTTGTTTAGCTAACTAGGCAGCCCTACTGTTTCCAGATGCAAAGGTTCCTTGTTAACTGCTGAAACAGGTTTCTCATAATAAGAATGTGTGCATTTAATGTTTACTCATTTGGTTACCTTCTCATATTTGACAGCATCCCTGTCAGGCTTTTGTAATTTGTATTTTTGCCAAAATGTACTCATGCATCAGTTGCTTTCATTTATTTTTAATTTGCTCCTTTTATGTGAATAAACTGCTCTGTAGATGGTTAGATGAGCCGTCAAAGAGAATTGCCGTTTACTGGACAATGCTTGTGCTAGTGACAACAGGAAAAATAAAGACTTAAAATTCACTAGATGATACGATTCTGTTATGGTGGTGAAACTACATTCAGAGCAGACATGGGGTTTCCATTATTCTTTACCTCTCTCTACAAATTATCCTCTTTGTAAAAAATATTATTTTTTTTTAACTTTTTTCATTTTTTTGAACAAAACTCCAATTGCTTTAGAGAGCCAAATAAACACTTTAAAAGAGAAACTGTCTGTTTCAACCTAGCCAATCCCTGTCTCTGAACAGACACCAGTCTGTAGTGATTGGATTCAACCATTGAATCCCATGTGTTTCTAAGCCCCCTAGTAGAGTAACTGGTTCTTAGCTTTAGATCTCCCATTCCTAGAGACAGATTTTGCCTCTGACACCTTTCTTGGGCAGTGGTGCCTCACAGCCTGGCTGCCTTGGACCCCAAAACCAGTTCCATAACCCTTCTGAACCCCCAGCTGCTTAGGCACATTCCCCCAAAGTCCACTTCACTATGGAAGCTCGGGTTTCTCAATTAACCTCTTCAGGGACTACATGGCAGTACAGCAAGGAACAGAGGCTCAGCAAAGGAATATCTTAATCACAAACACATTAGTCTTAAAAAAAAAAAAAAAAAAAAAAAAAAAAAGAAAGAAAATTACAGATCTATGGTAAATGACAAACTCCCAATGCAATTCCCCTTAGTCTGACCTCACCACTTCTGTGATCACTGGAATTGGTCTGAGTCCTTAGGCCAGGCAGCCCTTCCAACCATCTTGGCCTGGCCATCTTATTTTTAGTGGTGGAATGGCTTCCCTTGATTAGAGAAACACCTCTTTTAAAATCAACTCTGTCCCGCATTTCCTCAGGTGCTGCCTGCAAGCTTGGGGGTAAGGACTATGTTCCAGGCCTGTTCTCCTTTAGCTTCTGTGTAGAGAGACATTCAAAGTCAATAGCCCTGTGGTGATAAAAAAAAACATTGTTCTTGTAACAAAGCATAGTACAATGTTGATGGTTCTGTCACAGCTTCTCAAGGACAATCTATCCACTATGTCTCACGCCTCTGCCACAAAATGGATGCTCTAATCTACAATGAAAGTTACAATCCTAAATGGTAAAAACAAAATGAAATTCACAATGTGACAACACATCCCCAAACTGTCACAATGTCAAAGCAATTTTAAGCAACAACTGTCATTGTTTCAGTGTCTCCATACACTGAATGCAGACTGTCATAAACAGATAGTTAAGGGTTAATGTCTCTTTTACCTGTAAGGGGTTAACAAACAGTGAACCTGGAACACCTGACCAGAAGACCAATCAGGAGACAAGATACTTTAGAAATCTGGGTGGAGAGAAGTCTTTGTTGTGTGTGTTTTTCTTTGTCTGTTGTTCTCTCTGGGTTCTGAGAGTGACCACACGTACCTACAGGCTCTCTAATTTCTGTTCAAATTTTAGTAAGTACAACAGTAGAAAGGCGGTTGAGTTCTTTTTGATTGTTTCTTTATTTGACAATGTGTATTTTGGCTGGAAGGTTTTAATGGTATTTTGCTGGAAGATTTTTTAATTTGTATGTATAGCTGGGGGAGGATTCTCTCTAGTGTTCTATTAGCTGAAAGACCCTGTAATATTCCATCTTGATTTACAGACGATAATTTTTACTTTGTTATTCTTTTATTAAAAGCTTTTCTTTTAAGACCTAGTAATTTTTCCCCCTTGGTTAAGGCTCAAAGAACTGAGTCTGTTACTCACCAGGGATTTGTGGAGAAGGAGAATGAAGGAGGAGGGGAAAGGTGAATTTCTTTTGTTTTAATCTCATGGAGCTTGACATCTGTTTGCCTCTGAGTTGAGGGGAAAAGAGGAAGGGGCGGAGTAACATTCCTCTCTGTTTTAAGATTTCAAGGAGTTGAATCCAGTGCTCCTAGCTGTCCCAGGGAGGGGCATGGAATCTTAGGAGGAAGAGAGGAGGGACGGGAAATGGTTTATTTCCCTTTGTTGTGAGACTCAGGGGGTTTGGGTCTTGAGGGTCCCCAGGGAAGGTTTTGGGGGGACCAGAGTATACCAGGCACTCCAAGTCCTGGTTGGTGGCAGCACTACAAGATCTAAGCTGGTAATTAAGCTTAGGGGGATTCATGCTGGTACCCCAGCTTTTGGACTCTAAGGTTCAGAGTGGGGTTTTATACCATGACACAGATAGTTGAGATTTTAACCATATAAAAGTTTGGAAATATAAAGCTGAGATTTTCAAAAAAGTTTAAAGAAGTTAGGTGCCCAAATACTACTGAATTCCAATGGATTTTGGTCACCTACCTTATTTAGGCCTTTTTGCAAAATCCAGTACACAACTTAAAGTTCTCACTAAACAACCAGAACTCTGTCCCCTGGCACATATATATACAGCAGCATTGTCTAATGGTCCCAACGTCATTGTGTCGGAGTCTCATGTTTATTATATATCAGTACTTGTTCCCACCATGTACTCTCTTGCCATGCCTGGGTATGGTTGCTGCTTCTCAGTTGGTTTTTGTCCTTTTTATTTCCTGAGTTTGTCTGTCTCTATCTTTTTTCCAGGTTGTCTCTTAATTTTATATTTATTTTGGGAAGGGTGGAGGTTATTTTCCATTTTACACTTTTCTTCTTGTTCTTTATTTTGTGTTTTTCCCATTGCCTGTTTTTCTTTCTCATAGTTCCTTTTTTGACTTCCCAATTTTCATCCTACGTTTGCTACGTTTATGTTCCTTTCTACTGGCTTCAGTGGGGATGGATTTCCATTTAATGAAGGATGCCTGTTTGGCTCAGATAAACTTTTGCAGGCTCCATTTAACAGACTGTATTTTGTCTTGCCTTCTTGCTTTCATTTTAGTTTAAGGGTATACATGACTTCTGGTTTCCTCAAGTAGCTTCCATGCTGAATGTAAATATTTTAATTTCCTCACTTTAAACTTTAGGAGCTTTTTAAATAACTTCATTTATTTTAAAAAATCCCCCTTTCTAAAGTTTGATATCATTGATTTTTGGTACAATCCCTCCCCCAAGGATGTTGAATTTAATTATGCTGTGATGACTATTGCTTAATGACTCAACTATAGTTACAACTTTTTTTTTTTTTAAAGAAAGAACTTTCTCTTTGTTACTTAGTAGTAGGTTGAGAGTATCCTCTCCTCTTCTGTGCTGCAGAACTAACTTTTCCAAGAAACAAAATAATTTTAAGTGTCAAGAAACTGCCTCTTTTAACCTTGTGACATATGACTAGTTTATATGCAGGCAGCTGACATCTCCGTCAAGATTTAACACTTGTTATCTTTTTCTTGACCTGGAGGCAGGTAATATAACCATATTGGTATATTAACATTTGGATGAATTTGGATTTGTATCCATACAGATTCTAGTATATGGTCTTCTATACACAGCAATGTTTTTCATAGGTTTCCATGAAATCTTTCAAGTATAGTGTGATTTTTCCAATTTCTACTACGTAATCTATTTTCTCTGTATAGCTTCTACCCAACTAATACAGAATATAGTTTATTTTCCATCATTCTATCATATTTCAAAAATGTTTGTTATGTCAAAGTCCTCTCCAATTACCAGGTACTGTAATTCACCAACTTTTGCTCCTAATTTCTCACACTGGTGTGCAGACATTTATAATGTTTAGTTTTGACTGTGTGCCTAATTTTAAAACAGTTTTATATGCCTTCATGTTCTTCCTCTAATTTATTAACTAGGAAAAAGAAATGAGAGTTATTTACAAGGTTAAAGGATGTAAAACACACACACACAACTGTGTTAGAGTCAGAGATTCCAAAAGGAAACAGTGGCAGCTATATATGCAAGCTTTATATGTCCTGAAGGACTAACCCAAACTAAGCAGTTTGAAGTGCTCAGCAGTTTGGACGTCAACAAATTACCTCTTACGGCACAGTGTCACATAATTCATAGAATCATTCAGAAACAAAATTAATAGGTGCATTGACAATGTTATATTCCTACAGCAGTCACCATATGATTCCTTCCAGATCACAAAAGAGCAGGGCCAGGTAGAGCACACTTTGACAACACACATTACTCTGGTTTCTATTAAAATGGTCTTTCAAAATCATTCATTGCTGCATTGAGCTCTTCTAATAAACTTATATCCGGTAGTTCAAATTCAGCAGACAGCCGGTGCACCTCTGCCCTCTGCCCGGTGGCAACTTTTCCCACTTTGCTTCAGAGATGTTGTACAGGACAGAGCAGGCAGTTATAATCACTGGGATTCCCACCAGGCCAGTAGCAATCTGGCATAGCAAGTTTCCACAGAACAATCGCCACTCGCTTCTCCACTGTCAGTGCAGCTCTCATTTTGGTGTCCCTAAGGGGAGGGCTGGGGCAGGCTCAGTGCACAGATCCAAGAATGTAGCCTTGCACATCTGAAAGTTCTGCAGCCACCGCTTATCATTCCAAACCTGCATTATAAAGCAACCCAACCAGTCAATGCTTATTTCTTGGGTCCAGAAGCAGCGCTGCACCACCTGCAGCTGCTCTGTGAATGCCACCAACAACCTTGAATTTGTTCTTGCTATGTCCAATGGCAATCTGTCCTCCATCGAATCATCATGTTTCCCACTCATTTGGTTCTTCTTGCAATTCTGCAAATACTCCAGGATCATAAGATACCTTTTTACTGATATAAGTGCATCTACGCTAGTGCCGATATAGCTATCGCCGCTCATTGGAGGTGGTTTAATAATTATGTTGATGGCATAGAGTGGCTACTGGAGTGATCTTACAGCAGTACAGATGTGTGGCTCTAAGCTCACTAGGGTAGATGTGGCCCTAGCCAGCCCTACATGTAGCACTGGAGGTATTTCAGACAAAGTTACTGTGGAGACCAAGGATTTATATATTTCACCTAATAATCTCATTTTAGCTTCCACAACCTGCACGTCTCTCTTTGACCTCCTATAGAGTTGGTACCAACATCCCTACAACCACAGGCTGCTCTCCAGCATAGACAGCAAATTTGAAAAATCAGGACAAGGGGTTGAGGGTAATTAGGGTGACCAGACAGCAAGTGTGAAAAATCAGGATGGGGGGTGGGGGATAAAAGGACCCTGTATAACAAAAAGACCCAAAAATCTGGACTGTAATTATAAAATCAAGACATCTGGTCACCCTAATGGTAATAGGTGCCTACATAAGAAAAAGCCCCAAATATCTGGACTGTCTCCATAAAATTGTGACATCTGATCACCTTTCTCCATCATGAACTAGAAAGTTTATCTAGATATTTTATGACGTGCACGGAGCTTTGCAGCACTGATCTAACCACAGACCAGCTATTAACCCGAGCCTCCAGGATAACTGGACTCAACACAGCCCTACCCAGCCGGACCGCGCTTGCCGTACAAGATGGCAGCGCCCGCAGGCCTAGACGAACTCCGGGCTACACGGGAGGCTCCACCCCGTAGGAACACGAGACCGGAAGTGTCCGTTAATACGGGCGCTCCGGCTGTGTACCCGCCGGAACCGTCTGTGGGTGCAGCAGGATGCGGGGGCTGCAGCGCGGTGGGTTCCTGCTGCCGGAGAGAAGCCGGCGTTCCGCTGCGGGCCCAGGCGCAGACAGGTGAGGGGCAGCGGGTGGCTGCGGAACCCGGCGCGCGGTTCTCTGTACGGGGGCGGGGGGCTGCTGGAACATGGTGCTGCTGCTGCTTCTTCCCTGCCGCGCCCGGCTGCCGATGGCGCCTCCTCGAGCGCCCAGCCCCAGGCATCCTACCGCGGCAGACCCCAAATGTGGCCCAGCCCCAGGAATCCCCGCGTGGGGTTCTCCCCGCGCCCCGCCAGATGTGCGCGGTGGGGTCGCGCTGTTCCCGCGCTGCGGCAGTGCCGGGCTGGCCAAGGGCAGGGTTTACAAGGGGGTGTGTTCTCCTCGTGCTTGTGGGGTCCAGAGCAGCCTGCGGGGTGTCTCATGTTGGTCTCTCCCTGCTGATGTGTCCAGCTGTTTCCCGGATCTGGGATGGGGGAGTGCGGGGGGGTATGGTGCTGCCTGGCTCCTCCCACGTGATTCGGCTTGCAGGATCGGGGCCAGAGGCCTCAGTCCTGCAAACAGACACTTGTAACCGTGCAGGACGTGAGTCCTTCCAGTGAAGTCAGTGCTGCTCACATCTGCAGGTACTCACATGCTTGAAACTGTGTGCAGGATTGGAGTATTAGAACCCCATCCTGCAAATGAGTGGCTTTCCAGGCACACTTGTGGACATAGGACAGGATGGGACCCCGTGTCATTGAGTTCAACCCCTGCCATCATAGGCTGCATCATCAGATGGTCCCCTTCATCAAACTCCACCTGAAAATTAGGTGGTTTACACTGGAGGACATTAAAGTAAGTGGGGCTACACATGGGTGCATAGTCACCTTGTACTATCAGGGCCTATATTACTTAGTGCAGGTCTACAGTTAAAACACTGCATCGATGCAGTTGCACCGCTGTGGTGCTTAAGTGAAGACATTGCTGTGCTGATGAGACAGCTGCTTCTGTCAGTCTAGTTAATCCACCTCTGCGACAGGTTGTAGCTGTGTTGACAGGAGAAGCTCTCCTGCGGACATAGCGCTGCCTACACTGGACATTAGGTTGTGTAACTACATGACTCAGGGGTGTGAAAAATTCACACCCCCGACCAATGTAGTTATATCGATATAAGTCTAAGTGTAGGCATACCTTAAGACCAGGTCTAAACTATAATATGCTACAGCAATGCAGCTCTGCCATGGTAGCGCTTCAGTGTAGACACTACCTATGCTGACATGAGGGGTGATCCATGTCCCTGAGAGGCAGTAACTAGGTTGATGAAAGAATTCTACATGGGGATTTAGGCTGGTTAACAATGCTGCTCAGAGGTGTGAATTTTTCACATCCCTTACCAACTTACTTAAACTGACCTAATTTTCTAGTGTAGATCAGGTGTTGGGATCCAAGGAATTACTGCTGTGCAGGATCATAGAAGTACTTATATTCACTGATGAAGTAGAAATAGGTGTTCCCCAAATGCATACATTACGGCAGCACTTACCAAAGCTTTGGGCACATCCCTGTCTGTCTGGACCTCCCAGTTGTTTTGCGGAGTCTTCTTTGATTTTAAAAACAGGTCAAAGGTGTGAACTGCCCCAATCATTTTAATGGGTGACATACGTAGATGCTGGTATTGAGGCTTTAAATGTCAGCATTGTGAACTATTATGTTGCTCATCAAATTAGACGAATATCATGAGAATTTCAGTTGCTTGGGCCTTTAGCAGCACTTGCTGGGGTTGAAGGAGTGAGACATGAGCTTTCAGAAGTTTGAGAAATACTGGATTCTGGACCAAATTCTTTTTAGTTACAGTGATGTAAATGAGTGGAATTACTCTAGATTTTGGTGTAATTGGTGTAACCAAGACCTGAATTTAGACTCATTAGCATTTAACTCACCCATTCTCCTGGGTGTGTCATTTGCTTTGATTCCTTATTTACTGCTGAACAGAGTCCAGTACATTTTAAAAATTCCATGTTGCTTTATGATCCTGAGCTGTACTTAGGTCTTTGTCTGAATAGTGGCAGTTTGATTTTCTTAGTTTTATATTAAAGAAATTTTGAATAAATTCTTAAACATCTATTCATCTGTCCTGCTTTTTTCATTGCAGTCTATAAGAAAATCTTTAGTGCTATTTTGAGTGGGTGAAGCGGCGGAGGAGGAAAAATGCCCAGACAAACAGCAGTGACAGTTACTGTGGCCACCCTGTTGGGCATTGCAGTAGGGGGTCTGGTTTTGTGGAAAGTAAGCCAGCATCGAAAAAAAAGAGTCTGTCGTGGTTGTAACCAAGTTGGAGCTCTGAGAAGGTCAGAAGATGAGGAACTGACGGAAGTGGAGGAGAAGGAGTTACATTCATGTGTTAGTTCTCTCACCATTTCCTGGGTAGAGAAGATCCTTGGTGCAGAAATAGTGATAATTTCAGAGGCAGAGGAGTGGGATCGAGTGGAACCATTACTGAAGAAGGAGCTGCAGAGGTGTCCAATCCTTGGGATTGACTGCGAGTGGGTAAGTGTTTGATCAAGGAAAATCTGTTCTCCAGTCTCCTAGGGCAAAGGCAGAGAATTGATGAGGCTTTGAATATTTCTTGGATCAACACCATTGGATTACCTAGGGAGGTGGTGGAATCTCCTTCCTTAGAGGTTTTTAAGGTCAGGCTTGACAAAGCCCTGGCTGGGATGATTTAGTTGGGGATTGATCCTGCTTTGAGCAGGGGGTTGGACTAGATGACCTCCTGAGGTCCATTCCAACCCTGAGATTCTATGATTCATTTCTGGTTTAAGTAGTTAGAATGGACACACCAGAAATGACTCTTGAAATTGCCTGTGTGGTTATCACCAGGGAACCCAATAAGGGTCTATTGATTTTGATTTTAATAAAAACTTAAATTAACCGAGCATGGATTTGAAATGTATTGAGATCATCATTTGTTAAACTTTTGGAATAACTCTTAACATATTCTATTGATGGAATTATAACTGTTTTTGATTGATTAGATACTATATATTTGTACAGTGTTTCTTTCAAGTTAACTTGCTAGAATTGTATTAATTTAGCCTTATTTTTTAAGGAGCTTACCTATTTTAAAAACTATAACTAGTTAAAAATAAACTAAAAGAGGAGAAATTGCAGCTATTTATAATTGAACATGTAAAATATTGGACCTAACAGAACGTGAAATTCCCAGAAGAGGGCCAGCACAAGGCTTATTTAAGTGTTCACAACTGGTTTTCAGTGGGATTTAAGTGATGTCTAGACCCTGGGCTGGCCCTCTTCTGGAGGGTGAATTTCACCTACACTGCATACATTAACCAAACTAAGGGGGGAAAAAAAGGACCGAATGATGAAATCTGTTAGGCTGTGAAATAGTCACCCAAGGAAAATGGGGGAAGCTATATTGCTTGTGTCTCTTAAAATTAGACTTGATAATGCACTGGAGAATATACTGTATGAAACAATGCTACAGTGGACGGGTTCTCAGGACAAATTATTTGGTGGCCTCAGAGTGCAGCCACCAACTCTTGCTGGTGGCCGCTCTCACACTTTTCTCTAACAAACTTAGTTAGCTTTAGGAAAAACAAATAAATATGCACATATACACATCCAAATCATTGTAATTTATTTATTGCCAGCTAGTAAGTCTCTCGTGAAAAGTGATATTAACAAACATACAGATCTGCTGTGAAAAGTGAGACTTACTCAGCCCTGTCAAGCCTGGGGACGAATTAAGCCCTGGATGGGGGCCAGGGGAGGCAGTAAGTGGGTTGGAGCCTGAAGCTCGGTGTCCAGAGGATGGGGCCTACTACTATGCAGCTGGAGCCTGTAGCCCCATGGCCTAAGCCTCACTGCCCCTGGGAAGGTGGGGAAGTCACTGGCTGCCTGCTCCTCCAGCATTGTGCCCCAGGTGTCTCCAGAGTTGGGCAGGGCCCAGCCCCAGCAGCCAACACCAAGGCGGTGCATCCAGAAGCACCAAGGAGAGGGAGGGGCCACTACTTTGCCCCCTCCCAATCACAACCCAGCATGCTGTGGCTGCAAGCAAAAGGCCCTGGTTGCCGCATTTGAGGTACGCTGGACTAGATCACTTACTAGGTCTTTTGTATCTGTAATGCCTATGATTCTGTTGTGGCTTGTTCTATACCCAGACACTAATACTCTAACGCCAGTGCTGTTTGGTTCTTTGATTTCAGGTGTCAGTGGAAGGAAAGGCCAGTCCTGTATCCCTCTTGCAGATGGCCTCTTCCAGTGGCTTTTGCATTCTTGTTCGATTACCCAAGTTGGTCAGCAATGGACAGACTGTCCCAAAGTCTTTACTGAACATCTTGGTAGATAGCACTATATTAAAAGTTGGAGTCGGATGTTGGGAAGATTCTTGCAAGCTACTTCAGGACTATGGCCTTGCAGTCAAAGGGAGCGTAGACCTCCGGTACCTCGCAATGAGACAGAGGTGTGTATCCATAGGCAACAGCAGTGTACTTGAGGTGTACAATTTTAATTGGAAATCTTAAAAAATGAATTTGATTCTGATGAAGGATGCTACATTGGTAGTCCTGGATTTGTCCTCAAACAGTTATGGCCTGGGTAGCAGTAGTGCAAGCCTCCTCTTTTTTCCCTCCCCATCCATCCCCTTGCAGTATGCCTCAAACTATGACCCAGGCAGAACAACTCTTCCGGGGACAAGGGGGTAGAGTCTCCATGGCCCATTCAGTCCTTGCGCTCTGTGCTGAGGCTGTAAGTATGGAAGCCAAGTAGTACCATTTGTGGTGGTGGGTTTTGTAATGAGGGCGTCTATTAGGAACTCAACTAATACTTACAATATATACACCCTGCTTGGAACTTCTACCCAGTGGCTCACAATTTCAAACTAAACTAGTACTGAATTGTAAGAGAGTCTTGATGATTAAGACAAAGACTTTAAAGAGGTAGAAAGGGAAATACACCTGGTCTCCATATACAGTAGACTGTTTTTTCTCTCCATCTTCTAGGGTGTACTACTAATTTTGTCCTCTTGAAAGGGGTCTTGCAGACCCATTCTGAGTGCTTATGGGCTTTCACACCATGGAAAACACTGGTTATATCATAATCAAGTGAACAGCCTTCTCAGACTGGCTCCGTATCTAACAGCCAGGATTTGAAACATTGCCTGTCACCATTTACACCATGTACATAAACACGGCAACTTAACTGTTCATTTATGTGCATGGTGACTACTGAAAGGAAAGTTAAACTTCAAATATTGGAGACCCTATCTTCCTTCCTCCCACCTAAATATTTGGATTTGGCCTACATTGCTTTTGGAGGAGGGGAGAGCAAACTGACATGCATATTGGATATAGTGCTCAGTGATCAAGGAAGACCCACAAACAAATTCTAACTATGTAAATTGAGTGGTCAGCACATGAGTGGAAAGAGATGATTATCAGACTTCTTGAGAAATGTACAAAATTAATCAGCTTTTAATTTTTTCCTTTAATAATTCTGTTTCCAGTGAAACATTGAAGATACAACAATATTTTCTAATATTACTTTCATGTTAAAGGAATAAAGTTATAACCTTTTGCCTAGAAACACTCCTCAATTGCAATATTTTACAGGCCTCTGTCCTGTGTACCTGATTTGGTATGTAGGTCTGTTGGTCTTGTGCTGCCACTTTAGCAACGATGATTAGAGAATATGGAATCCTTAAGTCTTTCATCGGGCAGTTGAAATGTGTATTTTCTGATTCTTCTCCTCTAAAGCAGTGACTGGATCTCTCATTTCTCAGCAAAATGTAGCCCATTCCTCGCCATTTGGTCAAGTGGCATTTCAATTCCATACAGCAAACTTGCCTGTTACTGTACGATCTCTCTCCTTTCATTCAGAGGCAGACAGCTGATGGAAAGATCCCCACTCTTTCTCTCAAAAAGAAATTCTTAGATTCTGTAATGGTCTAGTGTCTGTATTATGTGAAACAGCTTCAAGAGGGAATTGGTTACATTCATGCTTGAGATCTTCTGCTCTAAAACTAACCAGTGACCTAAAGAACCAAGAGCTATGCTAGCTTAGCCAGTGAAGCTTACAGATGAGCAGGTGTCCTGTTCCGATAGTGGTCACTGACACATATATCATCTAATCACACACTTCAGTAGTTCCTCTTGTTCAAATAAATTCGGGGTGGATGCAAACATTTTTCAAGTTGATTGGTTCTTTTATCCATTTATTTGCTTTTGTTTGTTAAACTGAAGGAAGGATCTGCTCTGTAATGGACTCAGCCTCAAATCTCTAGCTGAGAGCATCTTAAACTGCCCTCTCGACAAATCTCTTCATTTGCGCTGCAGCAACTGGGAGGCAGAAGAGCTGACTCCAGACCAGGTGTGTCTTCTGATTGTAGCTATTCTTTTGTGAGGAGGAATAGTCTTGTGGCTAAAGGACAGGATTTGGAGTCAAGAGATCTGGGGTCTGTTCCAGCTCTGCCACAAGCTCAGAGTGTGACTGGTCCAGATGTTTCATCTCTCTCTGCTTCAGTTTCCCTCTCTTTAAATGGGGATAATTTCCTGTCTTGGAGGGGTGTGTGTGGGGGTGGG
>NC_133772.1:83875189-83926595 GCF_003597395.2 Chelonoidis abingdonii
GTGGGTGGGGGCGGTGTTCAAGGCTTAGTCTTTGGAAAGCTGTTTGACATATTTGGATGTAAGAGGATTGAAGTGCCAGGTATTATCTCTGTTCATAGGCAAGCGCCAGGGACTTGGTGATTGTTGATCTGTGAGGGTTTTGTGAGTGGCCTGTATCTGGTTTGGGGGTTGAGCCTTGAAGGTGCCGAGCACGCTCATCCTGATTCAGCAAAGTCCTTGAGCACCTGCTTAACTTCAAGCACATGAGTAATCACACAGATTTGAATGGAACGACTCATGCTTAACTTTAAGCAGATGCTCAAGGACTTTGCTTGACAAGAGCCTGTGTGCTCAGCCCCTTCAGGACTGAGCCTATAATGAGTAGATTATCATTGAGCTTTTGGAGAGCAGGGAGGTAACTATATAAAGGTGTATTTACCTTTGAAGTTAGTCTGTCTGTGTGATCATTTTGAGTGGTGTATAACAGACAGGATTACAGTGAGCATATGTAAATATTGTCTTTTGAGCTCTGCTTGTCCTTCACTCTTAAAATTGACTTTGTAGCAATCTACAATATAATACCTTCTGGCTCCCTCTAGGGGTCAACTGTCTACACTGTAGATTACTGAAAGGGCTTCAGATTGCATAATGAAGAGGCGGGTCTGTGGTTCTAGGTAGGGAATGCTAGAGGCTCCCAGACCCTTACTTCAGCGCTCAGTGCTGGATCTCAGTGTAAGTTCCTAAGTCAAATAAATGCTACTCCCTCTTTACCTAGAAATGATGTTTCACATTCGCTGTGTTGGGGGATCTTGTCTCAGGTCCTCACAAGGCGTTAGCCCTCCTGCGCAGTAACACAGAGCTCTGGCTCTTTTTTCCAGGTCTCTTATGCTGCCAAAGATGCCCAGGTCTCAATGGCTCTGTTTCTCCATCTGCTGGGACTCTTCTTCATCCCTGCTGCATCTGGAGGTGAAAATGCTGTTGTTGCTTGGCAAAAAGTACTGGGCAAGTGCCAGGGCTTGATGGATGTCCCTTTCAGGGGAAGAAGTAGCAACAGTCTAGGAGATGATGGAAATGGAGAAGTGGACTCCCAGCAGAAACCAAGGAATCGGAAGTCGGCATCTAATGGCCAGTCCCCAGTAAATCAACAAGTGAAGGATCCCCGCAAACAGAAGCGAAAGCCCCTCGGTGTGGGATATTCTGCAAGGTAATTACATGTGCCTTTTTTACTATATGCACCTTAACTAAACTTGCAAGGACAGGATTTTGATTGATACTTCCAGCCCTGCTCATTATGGTTATGCACATTCACTATTTCTGGCCTTCAATAACTAACCCTGAGAGTTAAATTTAAGATATAAGTGATGGAAAAAATGAGTGAGATACATTTACCAACTGCTAAAAGAGAGCTCGAGATCATTCTGATGCTATAGAGAGGTTCTAACCCACTGAGCAAACCTCAGAGCAATACGACATTTGCCATTCTGCTTTCTAAAATAGGGATATAATCAAGTATAATTTGGCTGCCTCAGAGCTCAGGAAGGAAAATCTCTGGCCTGCACCTAAGCAGAGCATTTCACAGTTGGCCAGGCAGGATGGATAATGCTAGACTGAGGTGGTTGTTTTCTTCACAGGCACCAGCTGTTAACTATTGCTGGAGGCAGGATACGAGACTTCAACCCATGGTCTGCTCTGATCAGGCAAATTCTAAATTCTTATGTAACAATGGAATCTGACTGTCTGAAACTTCAGTTATTTTATATACAATGTTTTTTAATTAAAACAAGTTTAGATAAACTGTCTTAATCTGAATCCAGCAAGGGGAGATGCAGAATTGATATGCCTGTTTTTAAATTTAATTTGATATCAGATTTTATATACACAAACATGGGGAGTTAAACATCTTCAGTCATAGCCAAATGAAAAGGAAAAATAGACATTTCAATGCTAACCTTCTCCTTTAAGATTCTCAGGTTATCTGTGGGGGAGATAATTTAATGGAGCCAGAAAACTGATCCATTAGTATTCTTTAACAATTAAAACAGAAATAACAGTGTTCTGTTACTTACGGGTGATTTTTCTCTGGTCTCTTCATAGTTCCAGGAAACATTTTGAGCCAACATCAAACAGTCCAAGAAGGGCTCAGCCCCCTAGGAAAAACTAAATAGCTGATTGAACAGAATTCTAAGCTAAATCCAGGCTGTTGTCTGTATTTGATGGTTTTTTTAAAAAAATAAACCAAGTGTCTCCTTCATTAGAGAGACTTAAAACTAGTCAAGACAAAGTGCTGGAGAACATATTGTAGGGAATACTCCTTCCCTGGTCTCTGGGGTTAGATTAGATGTGATCAAAATGTTTTTTCTGTTGCTGATTTCTGCGAGAATGTTTGTTTTAATTTGGGGAAAAAAAAATGGATCCATAAATCACTCAGATGACTCCTTTGACTGAGCTATCACACTTGCCTCTCCATTTATTTTCTGTATCCTCTGTCTTGGCTGGCCAGGCTAAACAGTGTCGCCTTTACTGCTTACTACCAGTTCACCTGAACTGCTGATAATCACTGGTAGGAACCCTAGAATAGACCAGGGGTCTGCAGCCTTTCGGCAGTGGTATGCTGAGTCTTCATATATACACTCTAATTTAAGGCTTCGCATGCCAGTAATACATTTGAAGGTTTTTTAAAAGATCTCTCTAAGTCCATAATATATAACCAAACTACTGTTATATGTAAAGTAAACAAGGTTTTCAAAATGTTTCAGAAGCTTTATTTAAATTTAAATTAAAATGCAGAATTTATTATTTCAGTGTGATCCTTGCCCTTGCTTTTCCTTGCTGAGTTTTCCAGTGTCTAGTAGCACCTGTTTAGATACTTTAAGCTGCGCACGGGCTTCTGAGTTATCAGTTGATAACTGGCTGGCAGGAGGTCAGCGGCTGGAACCCCAGATCAACAGCTGAGGTGAGTGGAGCTGGTGACTGAGCAGGGCCGGAAGCCTGGACCCTGTCTGGCAGGGGGCCTGCGCTGGAACTCCAACTGGAAGCAAGGTGAGCGGGGCTGCGGGGACCCCAGCTGGCAAGGGGCCAGCAGCCAGAACCTCAGAGCAGTGGCGGGCTGACCACCACCGCTCTGGGGTTTCCATCACCGGCTCCTTGCCAGCGAGGGCCTCAGCCCGCTGCCAGCCTGGGGTTCCATCCTCCAGCCCAGCAGCGGGTGCCAAGTGGGACCTTGGCCGGCAAGGGGCCAGCAGCGGGAACCCCAGAGGGCAGCAGGCTGAACAGCTCAGCCCGCTGCTGCTCTGGGGTTTCCACCACCAGCTCCTTGCCAGCTGGGGTCTCAGCCCCCTCCCAGCCTGGGGTTCCATCCCCCGGGCCAGCAGTTGGCGCTGAGTGGGACCGGCGGCAGGACGGCAGCTAGCAGGAGCCGGCGATGGAAACCCCAGAGCAGCGGCGGGCTGAGCTGCTCAGCCTGCTGCCGCTCTGGGGTTCCCGCTGCTGGCCCCTTGCCAGCCTGCCCTGTGTGCCATGAAAAATTGGCTCGCATGCCACCTTTGGCACATGTCCTGTAGGTTGCCGACGCCTAGAATAGACCAATCCCAACATATTCCTGTGGTGGGGTGTGTGTGTGTGTGTGTGGTGTTTTTTTTTTGTTTGTTTTTGTGTTTTGTTTTTTGTTTATCAACATGCACTGGTGAGAGTATTTTTGTCAAATTCCCTACTGTAGAGAGAGTATGAATTACTGAGTATTTTAAATTTGTGCAAGAGTTCTTGGCCTGATGTTTCTTGCAGTAGCAGTTCAACTGAGAGAATTCTTTGCTGCTGTGATCACACTGGTGCTGGTGAATAGAGTATGGATTGTAGGGGAAGGAGCACTTTGCACTACAACAGTAGCTGTCCATCCCTACTCCTGAGCAATTACTTAGCTTTGTTGCCGCTGTTTTGCTCAGGGTCTCCTGGCTGGAAGATGCAGCCATCTTCCTCCTCAGGCATTTAGTTTTGTTAAAGTGGTGCTGTCAAAGTAAAGATGATGATTGGAAAAAAATAATTCCTTCCCTGTATTGGTGAAAACACCGGAGAGCATCCAAACCAGATTTTAAACATATAAGTTACTTCTCACTATTGAGAGTCGCTCACTTTTAATTCTGAAATGTAAGCAAGCCTATTGTCAATGATAGCGTCAACAGAGGGTTCAAAGTTCCCAGCTTCATGGGTACTGGCTGCTGATCTGGGAAACAGATCCTTCACAGCCAGTAGTTGTAGCCAGAACTGTCAGTCACTGAGGAGTTTGCTGCCCTCGGTGACCTGTTCTGCCAGTATGCTGCTTGGCCCATAAATACAGGTTGCTGAGGGCTAGAAGTGTGTGTACTCCTGAGGGCACTCGACTGACGTAAAGGATGCTGCATGTATGCAGCATGAAATATGTAGATACATAGAGCTTGGTTTCTGGGAGTCCCGTTTATTTTAATTGTCATGATGTTCACTCTGTTTCACAGAAAATCCCCCCTGTATGATAACTGCTTCCTGCATGCACCAGATGGACAGCCTCTGTGCACTTGTGATCGCAAAAAGGCCCAATGGTACCTGGACAAGGGCATTGGAGGTACGTATTCCAGTCCTCATATCCGTCTGTATCTAGGAAAGAGATCTTTTCTTTGCCATGATGTTGTTGGGTGAGAAATGATACTTTTGAGAAGGGGCCCAGGTCTGAACAGAGATCCAATTACTGGAGATGTTGGGGGAAGGAATAAACAGGATGTGTCCCCCGACTTTGTGCTTAATTCGTTTAGCTTTCCACGTGCAATGGTTAAAGGCCTCCCTCTCTGTCTCCACCCTTCCAGAGTTGGTGAGCACAGATCCATTTGTTGTGAAGCTGCAGTTCGAGCCCTCAGGACGTCCTGAGTCACAAGTCGATTATTATCTGACAGTTAAGGAGAACCTGTGTGTGGTGTGTGGCAAGAGAGAGTCCTACATCCGGTGAGTTTTTACACAGTGCAGGAAAGAAAAATACATCTGGTAGAGTGAGACCCTGATCAAGTTCAGTCTCTACCATAAGAAACTTTGTGTTGTTTACCAGTGGCAGGTAAACTGGGACACAGTCATGCTTGTGTAGAATTCAGTGTGTATCTCTGGTAGACCGCAGCCATTCAAGGACCACATGATCATATATAAGGGCTACGTTTTAGTCACAGGTATTTTTAGTAAAAGTCATGGAGAGGTCAGTAAACAAAAATTCACAGCCTATGACCTGTCCATGACTTGTACTGTATACCCCTAACTAGAACTTGGGCCAGGGCACCGCAGGTCTCCAGGGGCGTGTGGGAGGAGGGCAGGGTGTCGCGGGTGTGCCATGGGAGGGGAAGAGAAGAGAAGGCGGGCCTGGGTGCCATGGGGGCTCCATGGGGGGAGGAGAGAGAGCGCAGTGGGCGATCCGTGGGGGAGGGGGAAAGAGGAGAGGAGAGGGTGGGCCGGGGCACCGCGGGTGCTCCATGGTGGAAGATAGAAGGCAGGCCAGGGTGCAGAGGGTGCTCCTTCGGGGGTTGAGGGAGGAAGAGGGCTGGCAGGCTCCCTACCTGGCTCTGCGCAGCTCCTCGGAACCAGCCGGCATGTCCCTGCAGCTCATAGCGGGAGGGAAGGCCAGGGGGGCTCCGTGCGCTGACCCCACCACAAGTGCTGGCTCCGCAGCTCTCATTGGCTGGGAACGCGCAGGCAGGGGCCGCGCGCAGAGCCCCCTGGTCCCTCTGCCTAGGAACTGCAGAGACATGCCAGCCACTTCTGGGGAGCCTCCCGAGGTAAGTGCCGCCCCCCATCCTAAACCTCTGCCCCAGCCCTGAGCCCTCTCTCACACCTAAACTACTGCTCTGCTGGGGCAGGAAGGGAGGGGGACATGATGGCCCAATACTGCCCCAGCAGTGGCTGGTGCAACTTGCCCAAGCTGCTCAGGAAGCCCCGAAACCAGCCACACTGGCCTCTGCAGAAGTCATGGAATCCATGGCAGACTCGCAGCCTTAATCGTATGTCTCTGGACAAGATTGACATGGGAGAGAGGTTGACATTCCTTCTGGTAGAAAACAGTTGTGCTTACTCTCACTGGAGAACAAGCTATGTTCAAACAGAGAGTGCAGGCTGCAGTCCAGCCTGGACAGGCTAGTAGTACGCATACCTCCTCAGTTTAACTTTTTTCTCAAAGAAAGAGAAGGAAAAACGCTGTGTGATGTTTTGGGAACAACCAAGACCAGTAAGGGGTTCTGTGACTGCCTGCCCTTTAACTTTGGAAGCCTTCGTGCTGTGCAGCTGTTGTTCAGATCTCTGACACCAGTAGCCAGCCCACAAGTGCATGCTCTCACCAGTCTAGTTACTCCTTGGAGTGTGACACCAACCACCCTTCCAGTTCCTAGTCGCCCCAAATCTGTACTTCCTGAGTTCTTAACTACCAGGTACTCTGACTTTCCAGTTTGTCACCTGAGAAGGTATAAAACCAGCCCCCTGGATACTTTGGCTGCACATTGCCCACAGCTTGCATGTGAGAGACTTGCTTGGGGTAAAAATAACAAAGTTTATTTAATAGCAAAACCACAGATTCGAAGATAAGAATAAGGAAAAGCAAACCTATATAGGTGACACAGCAAATAAACATAAAAACAACCTAGGCTTTTACACTTCCATATTAGATAAAATCCCTTTTATGATATAAGTTACCCTTTGCCATAAGACAGTTTCTCAGCATACGCACTACCTAGAGGTGGGATCCAGCGTTCGTGGAGAGCGTCTCGCTACAAGACTGTCCCTAAAGGTCTGGATAAAAAACCTGAGACCCAAGCCTGTTTTTAAAGGCTTTCCATTCCCCCTCCCGCTCCCCCCCCCAATCTATGGTGCCCCATGTTTATTCAGAATGGGGAAATTCCCTCTTGACTTGATAGCCTGGATGTCCCAATGTCTTTCTGTTAACTCACATTGTCCAGCCCAGAAAGGACGATGGGCCATTAATCATTACTTGAAGCCAGTTTCATGTAAACTTCCAGTTTGGGCAGTGCCCCTCCTTGCTTCATTGCTTAGCCCCCGCTGGGAGGTGTAGCTGAAGCTGTAGTGTGGATTATTAACACAGTATGTATTTGTGAATACAGAAAAGCTCCATAACCACAATCTGTACACACATCTCGTAATAACCATCAAGTTCAGAATATTACAAGCTTTCATAAAAGACCTTATTCATATAGTACAATAAAGCAATATGCAATCATTTGGTTTAACTGATCATTCTGGGGATTTAAACCATCTGTTTTCCCTGTTGGTGTCCGGACCCTGACTGTCTCACCTTTCTGTATTTAATCCTGTTGTTAGCATTTAAATGGCCCAGGTGAGCTGTGACACCTACATATCCATAAAGCTAATTGGTGTGAAGGAGGGTGAGTTCTAGTCTTTACAGCTGCTATTGTTTAGCTGGGAGCAGTGTCCTGCAAGGCTACATGAACTGACCAGCAGCACAGTCACTTTATAATGTAGGGTGACCAGAAGTCCCAACTTTATAGAGACAATCTCAATTTTTGGGTCTCTTTCTTATATTGGCTCCTATTACCCACCCCCCACCCCATCCCGATTTTTCACACTTGCTGTCTGATCTCCCTATTATGGTGGGACAGTTGTGCCTCTGTAGCAGAAAAAGACCGACATATTTATTGTTAAACGAGAGCTTCCAATTTCTGAAAAATTCATCCAAATGCATCAGAAACTGTGGAGAGAATCTAAAACCCTTTGTGTGACAGTGGGGCTGTCTGGCTGCAGATTTTTTCTGGGTTAAGGGTGCTTTCTTCATAGATTTTTTGGGAAGGGATGTTGGAATGCTTTTACAGAGGCCTGTACAATCTTGTTGCAAACTTTCCCAGTGGCTTTCCCTCTCCGTTGCAGCCCCCTGCACCTAGGCCAAGCAGTGCGCATGCACAGTTCTTTTCATCCCTTCAGGTGTCATATGAGAGCCCAGAGCTTCATCAGCTTGATAAAAATCCTCATATGTCTACTAAGGCTGTGTTTACACTGCCACTTTCAGGGCTAAAACTTTAGTCATTCAGGGGTGTGAAAAAACGCTCCTGAGCGACAAAAGTTTTAGCGCTGAAAAGCACCAGTATAAACAGCACTTTTATCACCGGGAGCTCCCGGCGATAAAGCTACTGCCGCTCATTCAGGGAGGTCATTTTTTATCGCCAGGAGAGCTCTCTCCCGGCAATAAACCATGACTGCATTGCCCAGGTCACAGTGCTGCCGCACTGTAATGTGGGCGGTATAGACATACCCTTGGTATGCTCAGTAGTGATTTTGCAGTTGCTCATAACTTTTATAAAATTTCATTTCACCCCTGATGCCCTCATTGAGGGTAACATGCCACAGATGACGGTTTTGATTAGACATTTTCGTAATACAGTATGGCCATTCTTATGTTCTTATGAATTTACACATTTTTGTCTTTAACTATGAATCAGCTCTGAAAAATACCTCTAAAATGGCACTGTGGGGTCATTTTGGGTTGTGGGGTGGGTTGCGATTAATTTTCATTGATTATTTTTTTTTTATATGAAGAAAACAAACAGAAAGCTAATTGACTTACAGTTTGTATACGTTTCAGTATACTGCATGCTTGATGGGATTGCCCGTAGAATTCTGCAATCTTACTACTCGTCAGATCTGCAAGACATGGACCTAACACATTAGGGTGGGGGTTAGAGAAGTAAAATAGGAGAAGACATGTAACTAGGAAAGGGAGCATTTAGGTGGAATGGAGGTCTGGCTTTCTTTGAGTAGTCTCGACATTTTTATCCAAATGTATCTAAAAGAATGGCCCAAATTTCTTTGACTTCTTACACAGGGTTCCCTGTTGATTGTGTCTCAGTAGCTTCCAGAGAAAACATACCTAGGTTACAAAGGAGTATTTTTCTAATTGCCCTGCCTGCAAGACTCATGCTGGGATCTGAAGGTCAAGCTGGGCTGCCTCTTACTAGTTCGTTATCACAAGTAGTAAAGATTCTGTCGGCCATACTTTGCAGTTAGTTACAACTGTGCAATTCCTTTGTGCCCTCTGGGGATGCACAGTGTAGCTGAGGGTAGAATTTGGTCCTGCATTTGGAATTGGGCCCAGTCCTGCAAGCACTGAGGCGTGTGCCTTACTTCACACGAGTAGTCCCTTTGAGGTTAATGGGAGCGCTAATAGGAGTATCGTTAAACATACGCATAAATACCTGCGGGATTGGGGCTTTTATTAGGAATTCTTTTGATGCACTGGCCAGGACAGAATCTAGTGATGTCTCTGCAGGGCTAACGGCAGTAGAAAGCAAAAATACATTTCTGTCACTGAGATCATCAGATTGGCCGTGGAGTACACACAGAGAACTGATCCAATGCTGTCTTTACAGGTAATTTTCTGACTTTTAAAAAAAAAAGCACAGTACACTCCTGAGCTAAGACCAGATGTGGAAAGCTCCAGCTTCTGGGGTGGTTCCTTTTCTATATCAGTCTTGCCATCAACTTCTACTTACACGCCTGATGGAACAGCCATCTGAAATCTTAGTTAACTGTTGCTATTTCCTTCCCAGGAAGAACATCGTACCTCATGAGTACAGGAGACACTTCCCCATCCAGATGAAGGACCACAACTCCCATGACGTTCTGCTGCTTTGCACTTCTTGCCATGCCATCTCCAATTACTACGACAATCATCTCAAACAGCGGCTGGCCGAGGAGTTTGGTGCCCTCATTGGCTGTGAGGAAGGGGTGCGCCTGCTGGAGGATCCCCTGCGAAGGCAGGTCCGGTCAGGGGCCAGGGCTTTGCTGAATGCAGACAGCTTGCCTGACACCAGGAGGGAGGAGCTGCTGCAAGGAATCAAGGACTTCTTTAACACAGAGACCATTACTTCAGAGATGCTTCAGGAAGCAGCAGGCCTGGAAACCAGGTATTACAAGAGCCCAGTGACTAAGTCTAATGTTTTAGCTGTCTGTGTGTGCGCATGTGTATATGTATTTAGACTTCAGTTACAGAAAAAGACACCTAGCCAAGGCCCTGGATGCCCTGATACATAAATAGTACAACAGCAACAAAAATCCCAGCAGCATTGGCAGAGCTAAGTAATAGGCCTACTCTCCCCCCCCCCCGAGCTCCTTTAAAAGTACCTCCTGTTGTTTTAATCTCCCTGTAAAACCAGGGCCAGAGTTTAACAAACTGGGTGTTTACACAGTGCGTTACAGTGCTGCAGAGCTCTGTGCAGGCACAGGGAACCCCCAGCATCAATACACTTGTGAGATTGGGGCTATAGATTACATGTTTCCTGCAGCGAGACACGTACAGTCTCTCACTCAGGTTATTATTCTGCTATGGGTGTGGGGAGTAGTCGGGTGGGCAACTCTGTTGGCCCAGCCTGCCTAGCTGAGCCTTGTGTTTGTCAAGTGCTTTGGGTGTGAGGGTGCCCAGCACGTCACGGTATTGGGAGACCGAGAGTCCCATAATGGGTTTGTGTGAAACCAACCCCCCTTGTGTCTTGGCAGGATTTGTAATGAGAGCTACATGCCACATGGGCTGAAGGTAGTGCAGTGCTTCGCCAAAGGGGGACTGCGCTCGCTCATGGAACTGGAGAGGCGCTGGCGGCAGCACTTTCTGGACACCATGCAACCGAAGCATCTTCCAGAGCGGTGGTCAGTCAACCACAATCATGGGAAGCTGATCCGAAAATATGGGGAGGACCTTCGGATCCAGCTGTCGTGAAAGTGACTCCAGATAGCGACTGGAAGGACTATTTGACTTTTATCTCCCTTTTGGAGCTGCAAGCTCCTGGGTACAGGATGGCCCAGGGAGACTCCTGTTGTCAGCAGTGGCTCTGCTGGGACTCAGCAACACTACCAGTGGTTAAATCATGTGACTTCAATGTTAAAAGATGGTTGGAATTTTTAACCATGGTCTGAATGGAGCTGCTTGGTTCTTCACCATCTTGTTTTACAGAGATGGGGTCGTCATGTATGCAGACATGAGCTCCTCCACTTTTATTAGACTGTTTCAATCCACAGGAGATGTGCTAAGGAGACTTTTCCTCTGCTCAAACGGACCGGACAAAAATTGGCACTTTCTAAAGTGTTCTGAGCCCTCTGCCATCTTTGAGAGATGAACAGGGCAGATTCTGCCAGAGAGAGGATAACAGAAACCTGGTGGAATAATACTCGTGACTGGAGTACAGGTATTGAAGGCTATGTGCTGTTTAGAAAAGACAGGAAGAAAGGCAAAGGTGGTGGAGTAGCATTGTACATCAGTGATGAGGTTAACTGTAATGAAATAAGAAGTGATGGAATGGATAAGACAGAGTCTGTCTGGGCAAAAATCACACTGGGTAAAAAAGCTACTAGAGCCTCCCCTGAGATAGTGCTTGGGGTGTGCTACAGACCGCCGGGATCTGATTTGGATATGGATAGAGACCTCTTTAATGTCTTTAATGAAGTAAACACAAAGGGGAAATGTGTGATTATGGGAGACTTCAACTTCCCGGATATAGACTGGAGGACGAGTGCTTGCAAGAATAATAGGGGTCAGATTTTTCTGGATGTGATAGCGGATGGATTTCTTCATCAAGTAGTTGAAGTACCTACGAGAGGGGATGCCATTTTAGATTTGGTTTTGGTGAGCAGTGAGGACCTCGTAGAAGAAATGGTGGTAGGGGACAACCTTGGTTCGAGTGATCATGAGCTGATTCAATTCAAATTAGATGGAAGGATAAACAAACGTAGATCTGGGATTAGGGTTTTCGACTTCTAGAGGGCTAATTTTAAAGAATTAAGGAAATTAGTTAGGGAAGTGGAGTGGACGGAGGAACTTGTGGATTTAAATGCGGAGGAGGCCTGGAATTACTTTAAGTCGCAGCTGCGGAAACTGTCGGAAGCCTGCATCCCAAGAAAGGGGAAAAAAACCATGGGCAGGAGTTGTAGGCCAAGCTGGATGAGCAAGCAACTCAGAGAGGGGATTAGGAAAAAGCAGAAAGCTTACAGGGAGTGGAAGAAAGGCGGGATTAGCAAGGGAAGCTACCTTAGTGAGGTCAGAACATGTAGGGATAAAGTGAGGAAGGCTAAAAGCCGCGTAGAACTGGACCTTGCAAAGGGAATCAAAACCAATAGTAAAAGGTTCTACAGCCACATAAATAAGAAGAAAACAAAGAAAGAAGAAGTGGGGCCGCTATACACTGAGGATGGAACGGAGGTTAAGGATAACCTAGGCATGGCCCAATATCTAAATAAGTACTTTGCCTCGGTCTTTAATAAGACTAGTGAGGAGTTTAGGGATGATGGAGGGATGATAAACGGGAATGTGGATATGGAGGTGGATATTACCGCATCTGAGGTAGAGGCCAAACTTGAACAGCTTAATGGGACAAAATCGGAGGGCCCGGACAATCTCCATCCGAGGATATTAAAGGAACTGGCGCGTGAAATTGCGAGCCCGTTAGCGAGAATTTTTAAGCAATCGGTAAACTCAGGGGTTGTACCGTACGACTGGAGAATTGCTAACGTAGTTCCTATTTTTAAGAAAGGGAATAAAAGTGATCCGGGTAATTATAGGCCTGTTAGCTTGACGTCTGTAGTGTGTAAGGTCTTGGAAAAAATTTTAAGGGAGAAAGTAGTTAAGGACATTGAGGTCAATGGTAATTGGGACGAATTGCAACATGGATTTACTAAAGGTAGATCGTGCCAAACCAACCTGATCTCCTTCTTTGAGAAGGTGACGGATTACTTAGACAAAGGAAATGCGGTAGATCTAATTTACCTCGATTTCAGTAAGGCGTTTGACACGGTTCCGCATGGGGAACTGTTAGTTAAATTGGAAAAGATGGGGATGAATATGAAAGTTGTAAGGTGGATAAGGAACTGGTTAAAGGGGAGACTCCAGCGGGTCGTACTGAAGGGTGAATTGTCAGGCTGGAAGGAGGTTACTAGTGGAGTCCCTCAAGGATCGGTTTTGGGACCGATCTTATTTAACCTTTTTGTTACTGACCTTGGCACAAAGAGCGGGAATGTGCTAATAAAGTTTGCGGATGACACGAAGCTGGGGGGTATTGCTAACACGGAGAAGGACCGGGATACTATTCAGGAAGATCTGGACCACCTTGTAAACTGGAGTAATAGTAATAGGATGAAATATAATAGTGAAAAGTGCAAGGTCATGCACTTAGGGATTAATAATAAGAATTTTAGATATACGTTGGGGACGCATCAGTTGGAAGCGACGGAGGAGGAGAAGGACCTTGGGGTATTGGTTGATAGCAGGATGACTATGAGCCGCCAATGTGATATGGCTGTTAAAAAAGCAAATGCGGTTTTAGGATGCATCAGGCGAGGTATTTCCAGCAAGGAGAAGGAGGTGTTAGTGCCGTTATATACGGCGCTGGTGAGACCCCACCTGGAATATTGTGTGCAGTTCTGGTGTCCCATGTTTAAGAAGGATGAATTCAAACTGGAACAGGTTCAGAGACGGGCTACTAGGATGATCCGAGGAATGGAAAACCTGCCTTATGAAAGGAGACTCAAAGAGCTTGGCTTGTTTAGCCTGGCCAAAAGAAGGCTCCGGGGGGATATGCTTGCTCTATATAAATATATCAGGGGGATTAACGTTAGGGAGGGAGAGGAATTATTTAAGCTTAGTACTAATGTAGGCACAAGGACAAATGGGTACAAACTGGATATTAGGAAGTTTAGACTTGAAATTAGACGAAGGTTTCTAACCATTAGGGGAGTGAAGTTCTGGAACAGCCTTCCGAGGGAAGTAGTGGGGGCAAAAGACTTATCTGGCTTTAAGACTAAGCTTGATAAGTATATGGAGGGGATGATATGATGGGATAGTTTAATTTGGGCAATTGATCTTGGATTATCAGCAGATAAGTCTGCTCAATGGTCTGTGAGGGGATGTTGGATGGGATGGGATCTGAGTTACTGCAGAGAATTCTTTCCTGGGTGCTGGCTGGTGAGTCTTGCCCACATGCTCAGGGTTTAGCTGATCGCCATATTTGGGGTCCGGAAGGAATTTTCCTCCAGGGCAGATTGGCAGGGGCCCTGGAGGTTTTTCGCCTTCCTCTGCAGCGTGGGGCATGGGTCACTTGCTGGTGGATTCTCTGCAGCTTGAGGTCTTCAAACCACAATTTTGAGGACTTCAATAACTCAGTCATGGGTTAGGGCTTGTTATAAAAGTGGATGGGTAGGGGTCTGTGGCTTGCTTTGTGCAGGAGGTCAGACTAGATGATCATATTGGTCCCTTCTGACCTACGAGTCTATGAGAGATTAGATCAGCATGAATTTGTGATAGTCGGCATCCCCTGAGAGGTGTGTTACATCCAGTTCATCCACCTAAGCACCGTGGAGGGCTTCTTCACATGGGATATGAACCTTTTTGTTGTTTCCAAGTGCTAGTGTGGACCGATCCCCCTCATCCCATGGCTGCACCTCCAAATTAATCCACAATTGCACCCCCACCCCTTGCTTTTGGTGCAGGCCAGCTGCATCCGAGTTAGCTTTTCTTGGAGGAAACCTTCTGTAATGATGCAGCGACTCACCCCTGCGGCACTTCCTAGTAGTCATCTTGGGAATTAGCTCTCCCACTGTCGCTTGGCCCCCATGTCTCTCCCTGGACTCGATGCCCCTTATGTTTGAGGTGCTGCCCCCTGGCAATACCCCTGCAGTCTCAGGGTCTCCCCACCCCCTATTCCCACCTTGCCTCAGTCATGGGCAACTGCCAGTCCCCGTATAGCCCCCTTTCACTGGGGCCAACTGCAGTCTGTATAAGCCAGTCATCATAGGCAAGGGAGGTTTTGATCTGCTGCCTTTCCCTGCAACCAGTACCTCCAGGAGCCTTGTTCAAGGCCCTGCAGCTGGGGAGTTGCTGACCCAGAGCTCCCCAGCTCCTCTGGCTTTCCCTAGCCCTGCTTCACTCCAGGACCCATTAGCGCTCAGGCAGCTAGGACCATCTCCCTCCCCAGCTAGAGGGAGACTGCCTGCTCCTGGCCCATTGCCCTCTTATAAGGGCCAGCTGGGCCCTCATTAAGCCAGCTACAGCTGTGGCTGCTTTCCCAATCAGCCCAGCTTTCAGAGCTGCAGCCCTCTCCAGGGCTGCTTTTACCCTTCCAGGGCCGGAGTGGGGTGATTACCCCATTACACCTTCCCTAAAGAGACATTCCTGTTTCAGGGACAGGATCCCAATGTGAAGAAATAGCACTTCTGTCTTATTGAGAACTGGGTCAGAATTGCAGACAGGTCTCTCAGCCTTCTGATGGCTGCTGCTGCATCTTGAGGAAAAGTGACATCATTTGTGACTCTTGTCAGTGTGGGAGCACGAATGGTCAGAAATCTATTTAAAAACAAACAAAACACCTTTCAGACACACAGCATGTCTATAAAAATGTTACTTACCAATTTAATCTTCCTGTGTAGACCCTCTGATAAATAGCTTTTGGCAAGCACCCTCTCACATCACTCTGAAATGGAGTCAGCTGTCTTACAGAGGACGTGGAGGGAAGAAAAGGCTTCTTCAGAGAAGCAGTATTTTGTAGACATCTGTGCACGTAATTGGAAGCCAGGAGCCCCAGAGCACTAATCTTGCTCTGACACTGACTTGCTGTGTGGCCTTGAACAAGTCACATAACTTATCTGTGCCTCAGTTTCCCATCTGTAAAATAGGGCTAATAATACTTACCTACCTCACAGGGAAGTTGAGGCTTAATTCATTGATATTTGTAAAATGCTTTGGAAATGTACGCTACACCTCTGCCCTGATATAACGCGACCCAATATAACACAAATTCGGATATAATGCAGTAAAGCAGTGCTCTGGGGTGGGGGGAGGGAAGGGGGAGACTGCACACTCCGGTGGAGCAAAACAAGTTCTATATAATGCGGTTTTACCTATAACACGGTAAGATTTTTTGGCTCCCGAGGACAGCGTTATATTGAGGTAGAGGTGTATTATGTGAGGGTTAATTATTACTGTTGATATTTAAATGTTCTTGGCTGTTTCTGTTCAGCATTCATGTTTCCGCCTGGTGCTAGATTTTAGTTGTATTTAACTTTTTAAATAAAAAAACCCTTTTTCTTAACTGTTCTGACCCCTCTGCTATCTTTGGTGAGAGATGAACAGGGCACACTCTACCAGAGAGGTTTTATCAACATGAATTTGTGATGACCATGTTTCTCACAAGTGGTGAAGTCCTGCTTGAATTACACAGGTCCTTTCAAACAAGTTTCAGTAAAACCTCTATACTGCACCACATTTTTCTGCATATGACCCGCTTCTTGCAGTAAACTAGTCTGGAAAAGTCTGAGGATTTTATTATTTTTAATGAGTAAAATCTTGGCCCCATTTAAGTCAATGACAAACCTTGAATGGAGACAGGATTTCACCCTCCAGTGGGAGCACTTTATATAGTAATTCTCCTGTAGGAAGGATGCCCTAGTGGATAGGGCACTAGACTGGGACACGAGATCATAGTTGAAATCTTGGCTCAGGTACAGGTTTCTTGTGTAACTTGTATAAGTCTCCTAATTTCTCCATCTCTGTTCCCCATCTGTAAAATGGTGATAGTGCTACTTCCCTACCTCACAGGCTCTTTTGAGATTAAGAAATCTTGAATGATGGTGAGGTGCTCAGACACAATGAGGGTAAAGTCAAGCTTCCTTAGTATTGTGAGTTCAACTGTACAGGCCTTGGTGGGAGAGTTAGAACAATAGCTCCAACATTCTAGGACAAGAGCGAATAGAAGGCTGTATGCCAGTGGAAAGGGGGATTCTTGATGTGAAGTTCCTGCTTCTTGCCCTGATGCGTCATATGATATTCAGTTGTAAACCAGTCATTGGTCCAGAAATTAATGGTGTTCATCCCACAACTCAGACTAGTAATTTTGGGAAGAAATTCCACATTTGAGGGAAGGAAGGAAATATTTCTGGAGCAGGTTGTTTGCAATAAATTGCAATTACTGAGGTATGAAATGTCAGTAGTAATCCCTGGGGAGATAGATTAGTAGGCGGAGGGCAGGGAAGGCAGTCAAAGGTACATAATAATGCAGTTTATCAAAGGGCTGCTAATGAGAGACCTTTGCCATTATAAATCTCATTTTGTGCCTCCCCTATCCCAATCTACAAAGATTAAGATCTCAGCAAGAGCTGAGTGGGAAGTGCTAGAGCCCATGGATTATGTCTCCATCCCCTTTCTCAGATTTAATTGTAATATCAATAACCATCCTCCTGTACATAGTGACAGCCCAGGATGTGGCCTTGTCCTTGTCCTTTTGTGACATGGACATGCCCAGGCATGTGTATTACCACCTCTGTGTCCAGCCATCTTCTCAATATTTCACCAAAAGGGGTCATATGCGATCTCTGCTGAAAGCTAAGAACTAGTGGACTGTTAGGGTTATTGCAAGTTGTTTGTATGGGAAGTAGTTTAAGAAATATGTAGACTACTGGGTTTAAAGCTGTTGAAACGCAGACACGTCGCCTGAGGTGAGGCCCTGGTGGGGTCTTTGAGATTTCTTGGTCAATGCTGAGAACAATGGACATCTGAGGAGACAGTCTGTGTTTACTGTCTGAGCTGGGTGAAGGCTTGAAGATTTACAAAAACAAAAGAACCCCAAGAAAAGTGTCTGAATAGGGGCCCGCCCTGAGGTAAGAAACAATGGTCTGCAACTGTGTAAGAAAATTGGAAAGGGCACAAGATTTTATCCATTATGGAGGAGGAACTCTGCCAGCAGGGATGTCTCATGAAAGGTGGATCTCAGCTCTTGAAACTAGAAGACCACTGCTTCAAGGACTGACCTTTGGGTGAGTGTACAGAAAAGTAGATGATTAAGTAACTTGTAAATAAATATAGGCTATAGTTTCCCTCTTATGTTTTCTTTTACCTGTAATTGTATGTTTCCAAACCCTAATACTTGCTTTGATTTAAATCTTTATCTCAGTAAAGATAAACTTTAATTTAGTTTTACTATAAATCTAAGAGCCTCATGTTAAAGTGTTGAACTGAGGTGAAACCAGTGAACTGGGGTGCACTGTTTCTATGGAGGCAACAGATCAGTGTACATTGTGGGTTCTCCAGAAGATAAAGAACTGGCACCTGAGGGTAACAAAGAGGGGGTGAGCAAATTGCTAGCCCGCAGGGAGAGAGAACAGGGCTCGCATAGCCCAGAGCCATAAGTGCTGGAACTAGGGGTGCTCCCGCACCCCCTGGCTTGAAGTGGTTTCCATCATATACGAAGTTTACAGTTTGGTTCAATGGCTCTCAGCACCCCCACTGTACAGATTGTTCCAGCACCCCTGCCTAGAACAGAGCGCTTGTGTTGCTTGCTGTAGGTAGTTGGGGAGGGTTTTCCCCGGTGGGCTCAGACAAGGCATTCACATTGTAAGCAGGTGGTAGTGATTCATCCTGGACACTTGAGTAATCCTGAAAAGTCTCTCACTGTCCATAGCATTTTGAGACTTGTTCGGGGTAGGTAATATAATCTTCTATTGTAGGTTTCAGAGTAGCAGCCATGTTAGTCTGTATCCACAAAAAGAACAGGAGTACTTGTGGCACCTTAGAGACTAACAAATTTATTTCAGCATGAGCTTTCGTGAGCTACAGCTTGCCCTGGATTGTGATATAATCAGGTTATTTAGTACTTCTCACATAGCACAAAAGCTCCTTCCCAGCACTCAGTAGTACAACCTGGCCATCCTTGCTTTTTTCTCCCCACTAGTCTAGCATTTGAGCTGCTGTCTGTATCGGAATACTATTATGGCCACTCCTGGCCTGTAACCACTGAGCTGACCTCAGGGTTTCGTGTTTTCTGCCTGTGTATCAGGATCTTGTGGAATGATCCGAGACAAGAACGAGCCCAATCTGAATTTCTTACCCCTGGAGAAACTTATCTAACCAAGGAATTTTTATTTACTTTCAGATCACTGGTCCAGAAACAGAAGTTGGAAAATTGTTCTTGTCTTGTAAGCATTGCTGCTGCCAAAATGTTCTGTCCTGTGACATGAGATATTGGATCTTTAACTCACCTGAATTGTTATACCACATTGTTTTTCCCTCTTTCAGGTTAATTATTCATCGTGTGTTTTTTAAAAAGTATTTCCTTTTATTAGTTCTAAATGTGTTCCTTTTAATGTCATGGATAATGAGAACACATGCTGTTATATTGCATTAGTGGTGTCAAACTCATTTTGAGGAAGAGGATGTGATTCCATGTTGAATTATGGTGTGTGAACCAGGCTATAAGTTCTGGACTTAATATGCCCCACCCACCTATGTCAGCTAATTATTTCATGTCCGCTGCAAGTTTCTGGCACATTATTCTTAAGCAACGCTTGGTTGAAAAGGGATCCTGGTGGCTCCGGTCAGCACTACTGACCAGACCGTTGACTGTCCAGTTGGTGGTGCCGCGCAGTGGGGCTGGCGGGCTCCGTGCTAACCTCTGCGCCATGTGGGAAGCAACCAGCACGTCCAGCTCCTAGGCTTAGGGGTGGCCAGGGGGGTCCCCATGCTGCCCAACCCCCCGCCCACAGGCGCAGCTCCCATTGACCTGGCCAGGGCAGGGGACAAACTAACATGACTCGTGAGTGCTCAGCAGGCGGCTGTTGAGGGATCACATGGTGTGCACCTCTCCCGCTACTGCTGGCCCTCTTCTTGCGCTCCTCCTGTGGCTGGGCTCGAACTACAGCATGTGCCCTGCAGCGAACTGCAGTCTGTTGCCTCATCGCCGGCACCCAGGAGTTTGAGGTATGTATCCCCATCTCCGAGTTCTGGGAATGGGGCTGCTGGAGGGAAGGGGAGAAGAACAAGACAAACCCAGAGCCCAGCCTGGCCCGGCACCATCAGGGAGTTGAGGGAGACCCAGCCTGGCAGCAGCACCATAGCACCAATTCCTCCCTGGCAGCACCGACCCCCTCCCCCTCCCCGCCCAGCTTGGGACAGTCCTCCTGAGTCTACCACTGGCCCAGCAGTCCCAGGATGTGGCTCGCGACTCCTGCCCAGCCCTGCACCCCCCTCACTGCATCCCTTCCCATCCCAAACCCCCCACACCTCCATCCCCCTCACTGCATCCCTCCACTGTCTCATGCTCTCTTGTCCCCTACACCTACCCATCCCAGCCTTGTACACCTTACAGCGCTCTCCCACCCATCCTCTCCACCTGCCAGAACCGCCACCCCCATGTCCCTAACCCCCTGAGCCCTGCACCCCATTCACCTCCGTACACTGCTGCACTCCCATTATGTCCCTATACACCCCTATGCCCCCCCACATCCTCATGTACCTGTAGCCTTCTGCCTTCCCCTGTATACGCATCCACCCCACATACCTCTTCTCCTTCACTGCCCCCCCCCCAGCCCACCCTACTGTCATCCTTGTCCTCTTTCCCTCCCCATCCTCTCTCCTCCAGCCCGCCCCCCTCCCTTTCCAGCTGGGTGATTTAGGCAGCCCCTGGAAGAGTGGAGTCCTCCCAGGCACCATCATAACCAGAAAGAGAAAATAAAAAGGCAATAAAACTCAGTCAGCCCGGGGCCCAGGCAGAGCAGAGCCCCCGCAGTGTCAGGCGGCCAGCCTCTGCCCCCTTCACTCTGGGGCCCAACCTTCATGCTAGGCACGGCAGCACTGCAGCCCCCTGGGCAAGGGGCCCGTGGGTACTGGAAGTCTCCTGCAGTAGGGTGATGAAGCAACAGAGGGAAGGGGGATAGAGTGAGCAGGTGCAGGGCCTCAGGAAGGGGTGTGGCAGTGGGCGGGGCAAGATTGTTTGGTTTTCTGGAATTAGAAAATTGGCAACCCCTTCCCTGGATCCTACCTTCCTGTTCCATAAACCCCCGGCCCCTCCTTTTGTTATGCTGTTATTCTGGATATGTCAGTCCTTTACTGAGCTGTGTTTTATTTACTTTGTTATCCCCTGGGTACTGGGCTTGCTAGCTGCAGTATTATTGATTTTTTCTTACAAGACAGCATGCCTGTGTATCTGGCACGGTGAGGAGTCACTTTGAATGGTGGCACCAGGGAAAGAATCCAGGACCAGCCCATGCACAAGGGGGGCAAAGTTGCTCCAAATATTAGCAATAGCAAGCACCAGTGAGAGGGCAGAGAAGAGGCTACACAGACAGTACGAGGATGCTAAATACACCAGGACAGCGACTTTAAGTTTTGCTCTAAGTCATCTTTGTGTTTTTGTTAATTCAGCTGATTGTCATCACTTCCAATTTAAAAATTAAAGGCTCCTTCCCACGCAGGATTCTCATTTGACTTTCAGCTGTGGATAGTCGGTCTGTGAGGGTGTTGGTGTCACTAGGCATAAATCTAGGTAACTCGGGAAAATGGAAGACCACGAGTGTCGATAAAGCCCTCCTGCTCAAGCCTCAATGAACCATTGTTCCTCCATGTTTAACACTTTGTGTAACCTAGTGTAACCTAATGTGTTAATAGCTGTAAAATGTAATGTCAGCAGTTAGTTTTTCTGATTGTAATAGCAGTTCCTGCTGTAATACACTGGAGCTAAATTGAAGCAAGTTTCAAGGCCACTCTTAGATACAGCATACATGTCTCTGCAGCAGAAAGGGGAGAGGGAGGGGGAAGACAAAAAAGATTGAGTGAGAAAAGATACTGCAGCTGGATGGGAAAGGAGGGGGGAGTGAAAGATCAGTTAGTCAGCAAGAAAAAGTTTTGTAGTAAACAACTGGGATATAAAAGAAGAAAACTGCTTGTTTTAGGTGTGCAGGATTTGAGATTGCATTCTCCCTCGCACCTTATTTGAGCTCAAATAAACTTGTGTTTTGCTTCTCCACCCCTGGTGTGTTTATTGGCGTGGTGCACACACGGGCAACGGACCCCCCCCCCGCTGTTGCTTTTATGCTCGGGCACTTTGTGCCGGCAACAGTTCTGGCGCCCAACGTGGGGCTGAGGCTAAAATTAGCTTTGCCCGGATCCCTCCTGGTGGTCAACGGATCGTGCGGCGACGACCGATGCCCTGTGCACACTGGTGACTTCACCGGGGGCCTCGGCTGGAGACGCGATCTGGCTGACCTCGGAGGGCACAACGGTTGCACGTGCTCGAGTAGTGGAGAAGCAGCTGCGGGCGACGGTGTGGAACCAGTCCCAGGCGACAAGTGAGGAACCGGTCCTTGGATAAGGTAGGAACAGTCCGGGTGTCTGGACTCTCTCTGTTAGGACCTGGGGACGCCCAGAGATCTACCTGCGACATGGGGCAGGGCAGAGCAAGGCGGGGAAGGCAAGGTGTACCCCCCTAGAATGCATTCTAGAGAATTGGAAGGTGTTTGGATCGGATCCGATGACCAAAAGTAGGTCACAAAGGTTTTGTACAGTAGACTGGCCTAGAGGGTCAGAAAAGGTGGCCACCTGAAGGATCAGTAAATTACAGTATGATCCTCCAATTACTCCTGTTTTGTCAGTGAACAGGTAGCTTCTGAAGCTGTTTGTATGGAGAGCTCTTGTAAAAAAAAAAAAATAAAAAAAAATCCCCACTGTAGCTCCTGTTCTTCTCCCTGTCTGGTGGAGTGCAAGGATTCAAGCAGGTTAGGGATAGTGCAGGGACAAAGGAGGGACCTGTCTAGAAAGGGAGACCTATGTCCTAGTGCACTCTCTCCCTGTTGTAGCTAAAAAAAAAAAAAAAAAGGGGGGCCAGTGTGAGTGACTGTTACCGGAAGACGCCCAGAGTACCCTGTGAAGCAAAAGCTCGTGACCAGGACTACTCTAACGCAAGCCCGGTAACTAGTGGATCTTTAGGAGGTCCGACCCATGGTGGGCTGACTTGGCCTGGCATCGTCCGGTGAGGAAGCTACCTGGGTCTAGGAGTGTGTGTACCCATCTTCCTCCCCTTTCCTTTCCGTGTGGGCTACTGACAGTCTGATCATCTCACTGGATGCAATCAGAGTAAGCGGCGCCGTCTCCCAGAGACTAGCCGACGCTCTTTGCTGAAGGAGGTGTAGGAGGGTCGTGGCCATCCTCGTTAGCCTCTCCTGTGTGAGTACCCTGTAGGGAAAAATCCTTAGTTTATGAGCCGCTAGCGCGGACAGGGCACCCTCCCTGTGTGTGTGTAAGTGGAAAATGGGTGGGGGACAGTCTAAACATTCCACCTCACCCCCTAAGAGTACCCCAGCATTTTACATGTACGTACATTATGGTTCAACAACCTGCAGGTATTTAGAGAATTGGAATTTACACGCGTAAAAATCCATCTAAACAATGCCCACTAGAAGGTACTTCAATTTAGATAAGATCATATATCTAAGAGGAGCGTTTAATCTCCAAAAAGCCCTAACACAACGTGAGCAAATTTGTCTATTGAGGAAAAGGAACGGGTTAATTTGAAATTCATCTTGGCCCAGGGATAAAAAGAAAGTTGCTCTGCGTTCAAGGTCAAGAATCAACGCAGACTATGCTAAGTACAAAGAAAAACTGCTTTCAGCCCCAGCTGGCTGTGGAAAAAAAAAAATAGACAGAGGCGAACCAAAGGCAATACAAGTTACAGAACTGAGATTACATTTGCAAAGCTTAACTGTCCAGTAAGATCCAACAGTGTGCCTTTGTGACCCCGGAGCCGGTGTGGCTTGGTGACACCAAAGAAGCCACAGGCAGCCACCTGGACTGGAATCTCTGAAAGAGACGCCGCAGGAGATTCCAGGGTGTAAAAGAACAGCCCTCCAAGAGCGGAAGCATGTTGGAAATTCTGGACAAGCTGTATACAGGATAATCTCCTGTCCACCTCTCCCCTTCTCTGAACATTATACACAGAAGTGGCCAGTCTGGACGTACAGGTGTGAGTATGAAGAGGGGCTTAGGGCTTGGGGCATTAATGTTTTTCCTGAGTGATGTGGAGCATTCCCAACACTCTCTGTTGTTGTTTTATTATTTTATTAATGGAGTTTTAAAAAAATTCAGTTATATGGTGTGTTTTCTTTATCTTCCCCAACGATCCTGTAGTGTCAGCCTGATCACCTGACACGAGGGACAGATTGGTAACAGAAATTTGTCACAGTTTGGTGAGCAATTAAAAAGGGGGGAGCCCTGCAGAATTTACACCATCTATTTGTTTTACCCTTGTTATTTTGTGTTTGCTTTTGGTACTGTTGGTGTTGTATGTCGAGAACTGCATGAGTAAAAGTGAGCCCTTATAGGCATGAAACACTATCTGGTTTTGGTTGTTCTGTTTAACCAGTTACTGTTGTTTTCTGCTCTGTTTCATTTGGACGTTAGAAGTGTGGGCGGAACTGAAATCTTCTCCGTAATTCCTCGGAGTGAAGCCATGTGGCGAAAGCTCTGAGGTCTGAGATCCTTCTGTCCCGTCCCCTGTAGCCAGTCTATGGAAGTTCTTTCTAACGCCCTAGGCGCCGGGACTGTAATTCGCCGTCCCAGCTGATGCCGCACGGGTTGCTCTCTGTGTCTGCTTCTGTAGCCGAATTCTGCAGACCGGGTCTAGTGGGCGGTATACCCTAGATGGCCTTTGTCCGCCCCGGTATCTTTTGCCGGGTCCGTGGCAAGCCTCCCTGACCCCGGGAGGATCGCCGGTATCCAAGCTCTTGTGCGGCTTTGTCCCTGGGCCTGCCGGGTGGCGGCTGTTGGCTCCCTCCTCCCCGGCCACTTCCATAGCCCTGGCTGTGGAACCGCGGTCTGGTGCGCTTGGCCCCTTATGGGGCGCCCTAACTCTGCATGAGCAGATCGTAAATTAAGAACAACTACTTGGTTCAAATTAAAAAAAACATAGTTTAACTGTTTTTGTCTCTGGTTTGGGCGTGTAGTGTGGGTGGAACTGAAAAGTAAAGTGTAAGCCACTGCGGGAAGCTCTGAGTTCAAATGAGATCCTTCTGTCCCGTCCCTGTAGCGGTCAGTGTATAGAAAGTGGGAAAGCCTGGCTTAGACTGTAATTTTCTTTGCTCTCTGTGTAATTCTCTTTTCTGTTTTAAGTGTCAGCAGACAGATGGGTGGGTTCTGGGTAAACCTCTAAGGGGTTGGATTATATGTTAAGTAAATGGCCTTTGCCCAATGGGCCATGTGTTTTTGTCCAGGTGACAAGCCTCATGAGGGAGGACTCGGGTAGTCTTGTGAGTAAGAATGTTTAAGGGAAAGAGACCAGGAGGGGTGGGGGGCTAGTTAAGAAAGCCCACCCTCCTAGCTAAACTGGTAGTGGAACAAGTTGGTGCCCATGGAAGGGACGGTTCAGCAAGAAAAGCAGGATCGGGCCCAGGCAGGCAACAACAGAGAGATTGGAAAACAGGTTGGAAAACTTTTTGAGGGTGTAGTGGAAGGAAGGAGAAAGTAAGTGTAAGCATGGGGATTTCAGATACCATGTCTTACTTGAAATGGTGATTTGAGTTAATAAAGTAGCTGTTGGGAGACAAGCAAGTGATTTAGGGAGAGTGAGAAGTTAACTCCTTAGTTGCTGGAGGGAACAGCAGTTGAAACCTTGTAAAAATGCTAAGAGGAAAGTTCTTGTGTGTTTGAAATGTTTGTAAATAAGTTCAGGCAAAGAAATTATTGGATTGCAATCATTTGATTTGGCTATGAACAATTTGGTTGAATTAGCTGAAGAATGTATACAGTGCTATGTAATTAAAATTTTATTAGGCTCTAAGGGCGCTATAGACAGGTGATGTTTTCTTTCAGTGTTTGAAAGCAGGAGTATAAAGTAAAAAGCAATCAAAATTCTGGTAAAGTTAATCATGTCCCTTTTAAGATAAGAATCTTTATGCTGTGGATAGCTTTGGATCCAAAAGCAAGCCAGAAAGCGTCTGTATACTAATGCAACTTATCTAACTGATAAGGTAGGAGCCACTGAAACCTGGGCTGCCTATGAAACACATACAAGAAAATATGGGGTAATTCCTGTGTTTTGCCTGAAGTCAACAAGGGTATTTGTATATTTTAAGCAATGATGACTGTCTGCCCAAAGGGGTAGATCTCTGTTTTTTTTTTTGTCTTTTAGATAATCAGAAAAAACTGATGCCAGCTGAACAGCATTCAACGTACCATGCATTTACTGGCACAATAGAAAAATTATGTTTTGTGTTCTATGTTCTGTCTTGTGTGTATTGTCTTGTGGCCGGAATTGTGTGTTTAGTGTTTTCATGGGATGGTCTGGTTTGGAATCAAATCAGAAGGGTTAAATTAAAAATGCAGATACTTGTTTTATTCAAACTGGAAAATACAAGGTGTTTGAATAAAATCAGGAGACTGGGATATACTAAAGTCTAATGCATTTCCTTAAGTAAAAAAAAGAAATTTCACTGGCCAAAGTGTTTAATTGCAAAAATTGTTATTAAACTTTGCATACCAACAGTCTTTGAAAGCAAGACATGAAAAGTTAACCCACTCCCCATATTGTACATGGGATCCTTCTGGCTACCTCAGATTTCTAGCCAGAGGGCTGGGGATGGTAAAAAAGCTATTGGACTAGAGGTTAAATTTGAACTCCTCAAAGTGGGTGTGCTTGTCCTGGCTTGTTGCTCCAAAGTTCTGTAATAAGGTTATTTTAGTAAAAGGGTATATGTGGCATACATGAATAATAAGACTAATGTACTGTATAATGGCAATGTTTATGTGTTCGTTGTTGGCAAAAAAGGTGTATAAGTAAAAAGTGGAAGTTCCTTTGTAGGTTAAAAGAAGCCAAAAAGAAGAAAAAAAAAAAAAAATAAAAAAAACCCCCAAACAACAGAAAAAGTTAACTGGAAAAAAATAAATAAAAAAAATAGCAAGCTCAGGCTATAGATAGGACACTGACTCCATTCACAGTCAAGACTTGGCTAACAATCAGGAAAGGAGGGCTTGAATTTGCCCACACAGCTATAAGGTTTGCAAAAACACTGCCAGGCACTAATGAAATGTGTTAGGTTTCTTTTCTCACAGGTAAAGAAGCGCTACCGAAGACCCTAGCAGCCCTGCCACTCCTTGGAACCAGGAAACTGGATTGATGTAAAGGTCCACCAACGAAAGACTGCTTTGGCTCCATGCTGGAAAGGCCCTTATCAAGCCCTGCTGACTACCAACATGACTGTGAAGGTGGCAGAGACTGACTGCCTGTACCCATGATTCTCACTGCAAAAAGACCCCTCCACCGCGGAAGGAATTCTCCTATTGATGATTAGCCATTTCTTTCTTAGCTCCACTGTGCCTTCTGGCAACAGGGGAAAAGGACAAGGTGAAGTACTAGTAACGCTCTCCCTTGTCCACTGACAGAACTACTGTGCCTTTAAATTTTTCTAGAAGAATCAAAACCATTACAGGGTGATGTGCTAGTAACCTCTCCCTATAAAATGCTGCACCATGACTGTTTTTTTGGGAAAAAAGAAGAAGGAACACTCACTCCACTGAAATTGCCAAAGTCCAGGAAATTCCTGACTAGAAAGGACATTAAGAACTGACCCTGGTGAAGAAAACCAAAAGAATTTATACACTGGCAGGAGGAGCAATTTGTGGGACCCATGCTTGGGAATGTGGTATTGATTGTAATTTTGGGGTTTATTCTACAGGCTGCGCCCTGTGTCCTGGAGAGTGACTCATAATGTAACCCCCCCCCATGCTATTAATGTTAATGCCTTTTGAAAATACCTGAGAATAGTTAAATAACAGGTGTATTATAGTACTACACCAAGGAAAGATGGTATTGAATATCACTGAGGCTGGGAAGGCATTGCAGTGGGATCTAGTATGTGTAGGAATTCGGGATTTCCTGAGTGACCAGCTGATGGCCATTGGAGTGATCTTGAGTACCAGACTTGCCCACTGCCCTTACAGACGCATCAGAAATACCATCTGATTTGTGATCATGAAACATATTTGAACACTTTCTGGGTGGAAGTGTGGCTTCCCAGGGCGGGGTGTGCGCCTTATAGGGGGAATGAATGCTGTACTTATGTCCAGAAAACACACAGGATATTAACAAGCACATTCCTGTCAGCCAAACAGGCTTTTGAACAGTGGAAGGCCCAGGAAAGGGAACCCACTATTTCTGATTCCTCTGGAGCTGGTTACCCAACCTGGGGAACTAGGGAAGGCATGTTTCGCCTCCTGCTCACTGGTGTGGTGTTGTGTATAGTTACTTTCTCTTGCTTGCTTGCTGTAAAGCACTCCAGCTCCCTAGAGCTTAATTGCATGTTTTGCTTTGAAATATGAGAACACTCAGCCAAAAGTTTGTTGAGTATTCTCAAAGGAGGGAGTTGTTGGTGTCACTAGGCATAAATCTAGGTAACTCGGAAAATGGAAGACCACGAGTGTCGATAAGCCCTCCTGCTCAGCCTCAATGAACCATTGTTCCTCCATGTTTAACACTTTGTGTAACCTAGTGTAACCTAATTGTTAATAGCTGTAAAAATGTAATGTCAGCAGTTAGTTTTCTGTTGTAATAGCCAGTCCTGCCACTGGAGCTAAATTGAAGCAAGTTTCAAGGCTCACTCTTAGATACAGCATACATCTCTGCAGCAGAAAGGGGAGAAGGAGGGGGAAGAAAAAAAGATTGAGTGAGAAAAGATACTGCAGCTGGATGGGAAAGGAGGGGGGAGTGAAAGATCAGTTAGTCAGCAAAAAAAAGTTTTATAGTAAACAACTGGAATATAAAAGGAAGAAACTGCTTGTTTTAAGTGTGCAGGATTTGAGATTGCATTCTCCCTCACACCTTATTTGAGCTCATATAAACTTGTGTTTGCTTCTCTACCCTGGTGTGTTTATTGGCATGGTGCACACCGGGCAACGGACCCCCCCTGCTGTTGCCCCCCTCGGGCACTTTGTGCCGGCAACAAGGGAAATCTCATTTTGCATGTTGGGAAGCTAGATGGAAATTATGGATTGACAGTTAGTGGGCTAGAGTTCTAATAAAACTTCAACCTTTTTTCTTAGTCCTGCTCACTCCTATACAGTGGAGGGCAAGAGGCTGCAGGAAGCATATACAAGTACCCACCCAGTTTTTCCCTCCCTTTTTCATCAGTGTACTGACTCAGATACTATCCTTTTCTCCTAGAATCTGCCAGCCTGGAACTATGGGCCTATCCAGGTGGGGGCTGTGTCTCTGATGGTGGACATTGGCTGGCTCATGCTTCAGAGGAAGTAGTAGGTAGCTTATCCCCATCTGCCTCTGTTCTGAATAACTGTACTGCTGCTTGGTTCTGCTTTGCACTAGCTGAATTTAGCAAGAGTATTACACTGCTTTCCTTCCTTCTTGGCACTGATCTAATGCTCTGTAGTTCAGAGGGCTGAAAGGAGTAGAAGAGGAGGAAGAGATGCTGCTGCCTCTTGCTCATTAGAGGCTCTATGGCCCTTTATGCTCATTATCCTGGACAAATTCTGATTTCCTGGGCCAGTTTTAGGGTACTGTAAAGTCTGTGGCTAGCAGCCCCCTGATTTCTAGGGGATGAGGCCCAACGCAAACTCAGTTTACAAAGGAATGAGGAACAGTGTTCTAACTCACCTTCCAGACATGCTGCAACATCTAACTTCTATTTTGAGTTATGTATTGGCTATTCAGTTTAAATAAAGATGCTTTAAAGGCTTTAGGTATACTAACAGAGCATTAATATTACAACATGGCCCCACTGGGATTTTACAGAAATCTGCATAGCTAGAAATCATTTCTAAAAATGGAGGGGTTTTTAAAGAACTTATGGTTTGGGGGATTTAAACCTTTCCCTTGCCAAATGCAACATTCCTGCTGCTCGTCGATTAGCACAAGTCATAGTGATTGTAAACAGAAAGTGACAGTGTCACTGTACAAGCTGAGTGAAGTGCAAAAAAATACATGTGGCATCAGTGGCAAAAGATACGTGAAAAAGGGAAGTCTGTGTCTTGACTGATGGGCATTTTAAATTGTTTAATTACTGGGCCACTAGATGGCATTATGAGAAAAGACTGACAGTAGAGGCCATATGCAAGTAGAACTAGGTGATGTTATTTTTGGACAAATAGTTTATTTGCCCCAAAAAATGCTCCTTTGGATTGACCATAACTATTTGCAAATTCAGGTTGAAGTGAATTAATAGTTTTGACTGAAAAACATGAAACAGAAATTATGAAAATGTTTTGTTTTGATAATTGTCAATACAAAATGTTTTGACGTTTTTGTTTTGAAATTTAGCTAGATTTGTTTTTTATTTTATTTTTTAAAAAGGTAAAAACACCCCAAATCAAAACAAAAATAATTTCAACCAGAACCGAAAATCTTTTTTCCAGGTCTGTCACCCAACTGAAAAGTCAATTATTCTCTTAGTTCTGCATCTAGATACCACACAGCATGCAACAAAATATGCATCATATGGGAATTACACCCCTTCCTTCATGATAATGCTGATAACCAGAGTTGCATTCCTCTCTCCTTGGGATCTCTGACTTCTATGCAGGGAGGGAGAGGATGGGCAGTAAGGGGCCAGTGGGGATGTGCATTGTCCCCTCCACCTGCCTATGCAAAGGACCTTCCAGGGTCACTTCCCCCTCCAGAGATCCCCATTTGATGGCCAGTGCGGGGGCAGCCACCAAAGGAGCAGGAGCAGAGGGGCTGTTCCTCCAGAGACCCTGTGATCTGTAGAGTGTACGAATTGGACCTCTGGCCTGTTCTGCTGAGGTGGGTGGGAAAGTAAATCCCATCTTCCCCTAAAGGAGCAATGTGATGGGAAAATCAGATTTTTCTCTCTTCTCCAGATTTTGACTTGGTAGGTGCGTGTCTTACTACTGCACCCTTCGCTTACCCTCTAAGAATGTCTGACACACAGCTCTCCTCCAAGCGCTGCTTTAATTACATATACCAGCCCTGGTATATGTAATACTCTAAAAAGTAGCCACGAGGGGTATCTTATTTCACTGGAAGGTCGTATGTAACTGCTGTGCAGTTGATCATTGCCACCGGTGGGTGACTGCCCTAGACATGTGTCCCTTCATTTACTCGCCACACGTTTACTGTGTTTCCGCGCAAAACTTTGTTTCATGAATTAAACGCTTCCTTAAAAGCATGAGGATGGAGTTTTTCAAAAAGTGATCTACTCGCTTTCCAAAAACCTGCCCTTTCAGAAGAAACACACTCAAAACTAAACCCTAACCTTGAACAACCCCTCTTGTTTCTTACATCTCAGAACTTTACTCCTCATGTGGCTTTTGCCATGAAGTTAAACAAATTGCCAAAGAACCTGATGACACTAGAGGTGAGACTGGAAGTAAATATTAGTAATTTGAGGGTTAACCTCCCCCCTTCCAAGCACATTGTAGTTTTCCCACCACAGGAAGAGGAAGCAGGGGTGGGGAAGCACAGGAATCTCAGAGTTAAAGCTGACCTGAAAAGAAATGGATTTGTGCCTTTTTTGGTTCATTTTTATGTACAAAGGCGACCTGAAAAGATTTTCCCACCCCATGTGTAACCCACAAGGATGGACTGGAAATGTAGGGTGTGCCAGATTGATTCAAAGGCCAGAAGGGACTGTTGTGATCATCTGATCTGATCTGACCTCCTGTACAATACTGGTGTCTTTACTTCACTAGGAATATAAAAAATATATCCTTGATCTGATTGCATGTAGCTTCATTCTCTCTAGACTTCCCATCTGAGGCTGCTTCTCTGCATATTCACTCTGTCCCATAATCTGCAATAAGGAGAGAATTCAGACACTACTCACTACCTGAGCTCAGGAGGAAAAAAAATCAGAAAGGGGCAGTGGCAGGGTAGTGCCACAAGTAAGTTACTAGTCATTAAACCTAAGTTTCCCCAAACGCTTCCTCAGAGTTGAGAGGAATGTGAAAGGTAGCACTAAGAAAAATGGGGAGGACACGGGAATGGCACTTGGGGCAATATCTTGGTTCTCTTGTATCTTTCAAAGGTATTCGTGGCTGTTACGTGAGTAAGGCAAGGTCACCCTTTGCCTTTAAGTTCACCCACCCCCAATGGTACTGGGGTAGGAAAGAGTTTGCACCTTTCCCGCCTCAAAAATCCAACCAACTACTGCCTCCATTTCTTATCCCTATGGAATTCCCCCCCAGGAATTCCCACTGACCATGGAGAGAGTCAGAGCATTGCCTTGAGCACTATTTATGCAGTGTCTGCATTTAGACAGAAGTTGGATTGAAAGAACAAACAAACCTCCTATTTTTGGGTAGTGAATAGGCAGCTGCTCTCACTGTTGTGTCAAATACAGCATAAAAATGTTCAGCTGAGCAGCAGTAACCTAGAGCTGTGGACAACAGCTGGGGCCTTGTGCTCTGCCTGTACCAAAGACAGATGGAACTGGCTCATCGTGACTCTTTTCTGAATAGCATAAGCATCGATTGCCATGCTCAGTTCTCCCTGCTCCTCTCAGAGAGAGATTGTCATGTGACCTTTCCACACCAGTGAGGGATAATCCACTCTGACAGTGATGGAAGTGCTACAGGCTGCTGTCAAAACACCTTTGTTTTTTCCCAAGATCATCTTAATCTAATATATCAATCTGAGGTTTATTCTGTCCTCTGCTTCCTCACTCCCTCTAGCAATTCCAGGAAGTCTCCAGCTACTCTCTTTCGCAGCTGGTTGTTGCCTATCTCTCTTCCCTACCTCCATACTTTCCCCATTACTCCTCCAATCCTGGAAGGGTTGGGGAAAGAAATCTCCCGCTCTGTCACTCCCCTCTGAATTCAGGAGTGGCTGGGTGAATGGCTGAGGCACTGCTAGGTAGTAGTACCACTCCCCCTACTCTGCACTGAACTCCAGGGAGAGGAGAACCAAGGAGCAGCTGAGACAAACAGAGGGAAAACAGGTACCTGCAAGCCCCACACCTACTCAGCACAGCTGCCTCTACTTCAGGAGGACCTCACTCCAGCCCTTTGCCCCTCAGTTAACAGATATAACACTCCAATGGCTGGAACTGGGAACAGCTAGGGTTATAAAACCTGAGCCCATGCATACCTATGAACATGACTAGGAGGCTATTCTATATAAGTTTTTATACCATGCTCATCACTGTAGTATTTGAACACCTTCCAGTAGTGTATTCAGTAACATGACTCCACCTCTGTCACATGTTCTCTCATCTTTTCCCCAAGGGGAGAAATGTACATAGTGGAGTGTTTTGGAATTTTCTATGATGTATACACATACAATTATGTCTGTATTAGAGAAGGCCAGCTCAAAGAAATGCTTCTTGGACTTAGAGCAGAAGGTGGTGAGGTTTATGATTGTCCTTGTTCATAGGGGAGTTCATTCTACAGTCTTGGGCCATCCCAAGAAAGCTCTGTCTCCTGGAGAGCTCAAATTAAGCTGCAGGCTAACTGATGCCTGCTTATTGTGAGCAGAGTCAGGATGAGCTCTACCCTGACATCTGGTGGTGAATCATGGGGAGTGTGGAAAGAATTTCAGGAAGCGTGGAAAGGAATTTCAGATATTTGCATTGGCACACCCACCTCAGCTAGCATAGCCCACGGCAGCCTGGGATGGTTATTTTGACAGCTCTGGGATCCCCAATTTCTTTGTTATTGGGGCAAGAAGAATAAAGTGTTGTCACCCTGATTATGTGAATGAGGAACTATGAGACTGCTTTATGACAGAAATGACTCAACCTCAGTTAAGTAGTACTTGCTAGACAAGGAACATGGGTTCCAAAATCCAGTGAATTGAGAGAGGTTGGGGATTGGTGTGTGTAGCTGATGGTATGGGCCCCCTTTGAGGACCTGGAACACCAATTGCACATCCTCCTCTCTTCACTGTTGAAGAGTAGAGCTAATTTTGATTCCATTAGGAGTCCATCTAAGGACTGCTGAGCTGAATTCATGTTGGGCCAATGGTGCACCAGCACTGGGGCTCCCCTACTACAAGCTGAAATTGCTAAGAGCTGAAATCACTAAAAAAGCTGAGCTGAGATCACTGAGTGCTATGTTAACTAGTGGGGGAGCCTGAGGACCTATCGCTAAGTGACTAGCAGAGTGGAGCAGTTTGCAGCATGTTGGAACAGCCCATGGAACAGTGAGCGGAGTGGAGCGGTTAGCGGGGATGGCTGAAGTGGCTCGCAGGCTGGCTGGACGAGCGGCACAGCTGGTGCAGTGGAGCTGGTTGTGGTGAAGGCTGCAGCAGAACTCTACGGAGAGGCGGAGCAGTTGGCCTTGGACCATGTAGGGTGCCCCTTACCACCCTGTATGGGCCCCATCACCCCATTTACACCCAGGCTGAGGGGGGTAAAACTCTGCAGATAAACTTTTGAACTCTGGGGTGGCACTGACCAGAGACGTTTGGGTTGTTGGACTTCGGGGTGATTGGACTTAAGACCTTAAGGGGGAAAGGACATTGCCAAACGTACTTGGAGATGGGTTTTTTGCTTATGGTTTGTGTTATAATCCTGTTTGTGGTGTTTCTCCAATGTGATGCTACATTATTTCCCTCCTTTATTAAAAGGATTTTGCTACACTCAGACTCCATGCTTGCAAGAGAGGAAGTATTGCCTCCTAGAGGCGCCCGGGGGGGTGGTATGTAAGTGTCCCAGGTCACTGGGTTGGGGCTCGAGCCAGTTATGCATTGTATTATTGAAACAGAACCCCTGGATATTGAACCCGGCCCTTGTTGCTGCCAACTCAGAGGGCAGAAGGGTTACATACATACACGGAAATGTCTGTGCTTCTGAAAACACTGCATGGTGTGCAGATCAGTTTGATAGAAATGCAAATTCTCAGCCATAATCTATTAACCCACTATGCCACTTAGATAGTCATGATGAAGTTTCAGGCAGTTTCCCCAATTTCAGACTATTAGTTGTGGATATCATTCTCCTCACTGAAATCTCTTTACCTGCTAAATCTTCTTCATTGAGATGTTTTTGAGCTAGATTTTAGAGTGGGGAAAATTCATTACTTCAAACCTCCCTTCCCCCTGTCACTCAAATGGCTGAGCTGATTTTGTTCAGCTTTTCCAAAACTTTAACTTTTTCCCCAAAAGATGAATCTAAAAATGCAAATAATTCAGACAGTTGAGTATTGAATATGATTTATAGCTGAACCAGTTTTGTGGCTGTTGCTATAATATTCACTGCTAAACAAATGTTACAAAACAGGTTCCCAAATGATGGTCCACAGACCACTGGTGCACTTTAAAGCTCTTGTTGATGGCTGCTGAGACGGTATTGGCTTCTCGCTTCCAGCTACTACACTGTCTTCAAAGAACTAAAAGTACCCAATGTATTTTCCGAGTGTTGATTTTTCAACATGAGCAATTGCCATAGTTGCAACGGGGATGTTATAAGATTGCTAATGGGAGGGTAAGTGTCCATGAGACACTCTGTTAAAATGTAGCCCAACTATGTCAAATTTTGTGAACCTCTACTATAAAATTAAAGCTTAGATCCTGAGATACTTGTTCATCATTTCATAAGCAAAACTCCCATTTAAGCCAGTTGGAGTTTTTCTGATGAAGGACTGTAGGATTTGGGAGATAGTTTAAAGCATTTTAGGACAGACTGTAAGAAATATCCCCAGAGCTCAGACATTTTGTGATGGTGGGGCTGCCCTCATTCCTAGCCTTGGGAAGACCCAGAGGGAAACTTTGCCCTAAGAGACACCGCCACAGATTCCACTTGCTTCAGTAGGAATTGATCTGTGTATCTGAGAGCAGAATTTTGCCCTGAAAGCCTAGTGAGTCTGAAGGGGCCAGTTGTCAGCATGTAGATAATATACACAATGGAGACATTGTGGATCTCAATTCCCTTTTGGTTCATCAGTAGTTAACTAGCTTTGTGAATTCCCACCATTCCTCCTTTCCCTTCAACTTTAAGCTGCTCTACACCAGCCTCGCGTAGTGTTAGAACTGATGCCTGGCTATCAGATGCTGCTGCCTTCCCTCTGCCCTTTAGGGTCCAGTCCTGCAAGGTCCTGACCATCCTCAACTCCCATGGCTTTCAAATGGAGCTGAGGGCCCTCAGCACCTCACAGGATCAGGCCCTTTGAAGATAGAAGTGACTTTGCTTTGTTGGGCATGTGTTCCAGTCCCAGCTGTCTCCAAGGAGAACGCTGCCATCAGTTAGTTAATGCTGTTCACCACTGAGGCTGTTGGGGTTACATTTTGCTCCTCATCTGAGGCAGTGGCTCTAGACAGGTCAGTCTCGCTTTCTTGTTCCCATGCACTAACTTAGTGCTGTAGGATTTGGGATGAATTCACAACTCAGCAGAGGAACATTTAAATCCAATTAAAAAACCTAATGAAACCATTTCTGTGCATGACAGAGTGTGTGTGGCTGCACCATTCTCTACACAGTCCTCAATGTTAGGCCTAAACTGCTCGGCCTTGTGACTCTTTGATGTATGGGGTATTGGCAGAGGCCATCTCAGTGGCTAAGGACCAGGAGGCACAAAACTAGGTCTGGAATTTATCTGTGAGCTCCCATAGGCTGAGAGCTTTGGTTACACACACAGTGATAGAGCGGGCTTGACATGGATGCAAGTTTCCTTCTTGAAATGTGTTTCACAAAGGACAGTGATGAGTGGACATCAGTATGGATTTCTGTGTATCCCATTCCCCACCCTCACCCCTTACGCCCAATGAATGTTAGAAACACAGCTGAGTGATGATTAGGGACCTTTGAATCTTCCTTTAAAATTGGGCCTACCAAAATTAAAAGGGAATCCAATTTAGGCCCTATGTTTAGATTTTGTTAAATAAAAAAGGTGTTTACTGACTGTGTATTGTTTGTACATAGCCCCATAGCTGTTCAGGGCTTTTACAGATAAACATACAGATTGATGACCCTTTGTGGTTCCTGTGCTGAGGCATTTGCAACTGTCCTGATTATAAAAAGTAGTCCACGTGGTGGGAAGATTTTTCGCTTGGCCTAGCCCCGCTGAGGTTATAACTTTAACAAGGGTTCTTGCAAGCCCCTGGTATGCCCCTCCAGCACCTCACTGGGAGAAAAGCAGTTGATACATAACTCAAAGGTGGGGGAGAGAGAGACTAATAAATTGTTAACACCAAGTAGATCTGGTTGGGATATGACCGGGGTTTGGTTGCTGTAAACAGGAAAGAGCAGAGGTCTTATAAACTATAAACACCATGAAGACAATTTTTAATGTAACCCTTACACTATCATTCGGCAAATGCAGATGAACAAATACAGTAACTGAATATTGTGACACTTGGAAGGAAACTTTAAATTCCACTGATGCAGCACTCCGCAGTAATGGAGACTGTTCTGCCCTTGATCAGGGTCTTTGAGATTTTTGCAAGATTTTTTTTTTTTCTTCACTCTGTTGAAGCAGGAAACCCCAGAATCTCTAAAGCCCAGGTCTCTGTAGCTTTCTCCCTATTCTCACTTGTTTAACTTGGTTTGTGTTTTGGTACCAGGTGTTATAGGTTTTGTCTGTTTTCTTAATTATTATTCAGATATTTTTAAATTCTGCAGCTGTCACCTACAGATGGATCTAGATCCCAGCAAGCAAAAGGTTATGTGGTGAATCTTTTTATAAAGTCACAGCAGAGATTCTGTAGTTAAAGTTGACAGTTCCGTATGCAAGTCCTAGTTTTGGCCTTGTTTCAGCCTGGGACTTCTCTTTGTGTCAGCCCAGAGAAGGGATGTTTTTGAAAAGTTTGCAGTTAATTGTACAAGCTGTTTTGACCTACAGAGTTTCAAAAATATTGCTTTTACTTTTAGAAAAGTTAAACGAGCATTTTTGAAATGCACTCAACTACGGAGTCTGTGTGCCAATCTTACAGTATGTATGAAGTCATGAATAGGATATGTTTCAAAGCAAATTCGCTTCCAGATTTTAACTTTTTCAGGGTGAACTTCCTTATTGGAAGGAGCTCCATCAGAGTGCTGAAGAGGAAACTTTCAAGCTTTAACTGTTGTGTGGATGAGAACTGTAGTAAGCACAAAACGGTAGCTATCTCCCCAGAGGCTTATAGCTTCCGTGAAGAATAAAATGGGATTCTTGCAACTGTAAGAGCTGTGGTGGACTGGCAATCTAGGACCCCAAGTGAGGGAGAAAGAAAGACAAAAGTTACAGTACAGATCACGTGAGTACTTGGGTTGGTTGTGAGGAAGTCTTGGTAGTTTAACAATTTATATTCACACAATTAAAAAGAAAATCCCTGTTCTATTTCCATTTAAAAAAAGCATCTGTCATGTTGGGACCACCATTGTTAGAGTGGGTTTTTTTTTTATACTGCTGCTCTTTCACTCCCAACTTTTCCCACTACAGGATCTATCTCATGTTTTTCCTCCATTACTCAACCATTCACTCACTGTTTCCTAACACCCTGACTCCACTACTGATTTAGCCCTTGCTAAATGCAACCCATTAGCTAACCCCTTCTCCCACAAAGAGCTCTCAGGTCCAAAAGCGCAGTCCTCCTCCTGTATAAAGGAATTAATCACAAAGTTCGGAGTGTAGGGACTAGGCTAATCCCCTCCCATGGTGCTCCTGGCAGTTGCAACTACTGAGGTCTCTCCTCCAAGAAGAAATAAGGGCTGTTTTACAGAGTCGCTCCCCTGGGAGCTGCTACAGTGCAGCTCTTGGGTGGGAGGGAGGCATTTGTTCTCTCCAAATCCTAAATCTGCAGGGAGCTCAGCTAGCAAATCCCCTGCTACTTCTGGTTGCTACTGGCCTGTTCTTGATTTGAACTAGCATCTTAGAATTTCTAATCCAGGACTGCCTGGAGTCTCCAGGAATTAAAGATTAATCTTTAATTAAAGATCATGTCATGTGACGACATCTCCAGGAATTTATCCAACCAAAGTTGGCAACCCTACTTAGAAGTGAAAGGCTCTATCGCCCAGCCTCAGTCCCCTGAGCTGCCAATCTCTTTATCTCTTTGTTCATTTCTGTCCTTCATACACATGACACTACCAGCCAAACAATCAGAAAAGATTCATGTCAAGAAATAGCATGAAAACTACAGCTCTCAAAGGGAGAATGAAAAGATAATTCACCAAGGGAAGAGAGAAGAAATTCAGAAAAAAGTGACAATGGATATGTAACAATGTTATCTTAGTTAACATTGCATCCATTTCAGGCTCAGTACAATGGTGTAATGTTGGATTGAGTGTACAGCTCACAGAGGTTAATGGTACTGCCTTATGGAGGGAGTTATTCTGACTCACGACTAATTATCTCTGGTAGCCCTCTTCTGGCTCCTACAGACTATTAAAGGAGAATCATCTTGCCACTTCTAGCTTTTCAGCAGCTGTTTTTCTTTTCATACTTAGAGATCAGAAGCATAGTGTGGAACTGTTAATTATTGTTTATTTGTGCTATGTTCTTTCCTTTTGAATAATTCCCAGAGCAAAATGTTCGTGAAGATATTTTTAGGGCTAAAAATATAAATTAATAGAACACTGTAGTTTAATAAAGAAAGTAACCTTAACTCTTGAAAAGCCAGAAAGTCCACAGTTAAGGATCCAACACTCACCTTAACTCTTTCCTCAGTCACTATCCACAAACAGGCTAGAGACCTAAACCAGTTGCCACACAAAGCTTATGGTACCTGTTGAGTATATACACCACACTAGTATAGCTTATCTCCTATCGCATATGGCTATAACCAGCATCCTCCCTCCTAACTGTTATCAGTTACAGAGTGATTCCATCATGTATCTGGAGAGTGTGAGGCTGGACTACATGCAGACACTAAGGATCCAGTGTGGATAGGCCCCCAAATTTTTCGGTCTATTGGCATTTTTAAAATATCTGTCACCAGTATCTCACCTCTGGCAGTAGGCGGGTCTCAGCTGATTCTGCCAGTACAGCATGCAGACCCAGACTAAGGTAGCAGGAGAAGCAAGACAGGCACAAGGGGTGGGAGTCACAAGAGGAAACTTAGAGTGCATGTTGCAGCACCCGACTTCTAGGAGTTCTGCTGCCAAGTGGAATTCACACCCAAGTTAGGCACCAAGGCTCCGTATACAAAGAAGAGAGAGGCACCTAGAAAGGGAGTCGCAGAAGCCAGCACTTTTGAAATTCACAGATTCCAAGGCCAGAAGTGACCATTGTGATCCTCTTGGTTGACCTCCTATATAACACAGGCCACAGAGCTTCCCCACAATAATCCCTAGAGCAGCGTTTCTCAAACTTTAGCAACCCGAGGACCCCCATTTTGGTTTAAAATTTATCAGGGACCCCCAAGCCCTCCCCCACTCAGCCCTTGCCTCACCTCCTTCCAAGAGGCCATGCCCCTTCTCTGAGGTGCTGCCCCTGCTCACTCCATCCACCCTCCCTCCATTGCTCCCTCTCCCCCACCCTTACTCACTTTCACCAGGCTGGGGCAGGTAGTTTGGGTGCAGGATGGGGTGCGGGGTCTGCAAGGGGGTTTGGGTGCAGGAGGGGGTGTGGGCTCTGTGAGGGAGTTGGGTGTGGGAGAGGGTACAGGGTCTGAGGGAGTTTGGGTGCAGGCTCTGTGCTGGGGCAGGGAATTGGGGAGGGGGAGGGAGTTAGGGGTGCAGGCTCTGGGAGGGAGTTTGGGTGCGGGCTCTGGGCTGAGGCAGTTGGTTAGGGTATGGGATGGGGTGAGGTCTCCGGCCAGGTGGCTCCCAAAAGCAGCTGGCACATTGCTTTAGCAGTGACTCCTTGGCGGGGAGGAGCAGGGGTCTGTCATAAGTAGATAGGTAAGGTAAGGGTTAAATTTCTTTTACCTGTAAAGGGTGAACAAAGGGAACCAAACACCTGACCAGAGGACCAATCAGAGAACTGGATTTTTTAAAAGTCAGGGGCGGGAATTGTGTACTCTGGGTCTTTTGTTTTTCCCGGCTATGGAGGAAACAGCTTTCCTGCTAACTCCTATTTCTTTCTAACATTCTCCTACAAAGTGTGAGTACAAAGGCAACAAGGCAAATAGGCTGTTATATGCTTTGTGTTGTATTTACATGTGTGTTGTACTGTGCTGGACTGGTTTAATTGGGCTATCTTTTAAATCAGACTGTTTATTCATATTTTCTTATAAGCAAGAGCCTGTATTGAGTTTCTTAATGCAGTATTATTGTTCTGTATTTTCTTTCTTTTTTATATAAAGTTTTCTTTTTAAAACCTGGTTGAGGTTTTTGGTTTTTCTCTGGTGAGGCTACAGGAAAGGGGAGTAGGAAATCTCTTTATATTAGCTTTACTAGATTTGAAGGCATCGCCTCAGGGGGAGGGTGATTTCCCTCTTTGTTTTGCCTTCAAAGAGTTAAGTACTGCATCGCCCAGGCTCACCCAGGGAGGGAAGCGGGGGGAGCAGATAACGAGGAGACAAGGGGGAGGAACTTGTTTTCCCGTTTGAGATAGGGAGACCCAGGGGTCTGGGTCTTGGGGGTGCTCCCAGGGAAAGTGGGGGAGGCCAGAGAGGGGGTCCTCCCCAAGGAATTTGGGGAACCCAGGCTGATAAGAGCCTAAATCTTATCTGGTGGCAGCGAAGTAAAATCCAAGCTGGGTATAAGCTTGGGGAAGGGTAACAGTAAACACTCAGATGTTGAACTCTAAGTCCAGATTTGAGACAGACGTTTACCACAGGGTCTCTGCGTGTTGCCCCTGTCTGCAGGCACCGCCCTCACACCTCCCACTGGCCGCAGTTCCCAACCAATGGGATCAGCAAGTCAGCGCTTGTGGCGGGGACAGAGCCCAGAGACCCCCTGCAGCACCCGCACCCCCTACCTCAAGGATGACAAACGCTGCCCTAGAGCATAGCTTGTAGAGAAACATCCAATCTTGATTTAAAAGTTGCCAGGGATAGAGAATCCACCTGACCTTTGGTAAATTGTTCCAATGGTGAATTACTCTGACTGTTAAAACTTTACACTTTATTTCCAGTCTGAATTTGTCTAGCTTCAACTTCCAGCCATCGTTGTGTTATACCTTTCTCTGCTAGATTGAAGAGCCCATTATTAAATACTTGCTCCCCATGTAGATACTTATGGACTGTAATCAAGTCACCCCTTTTCTGTGTTAGACTGAAAGAGCTCACTCTGTTTAGCTTATCACTATAAGGCAGGATTTCTAATCCTTTTATCATTTTTGTGGCTTTTCTCTGAACCCTTTCTAATTTATCAATATCCTTCTTGAATTGTAGGCACCAGAACTGGACACAATATGCCAGGGGCTGTTGCACCAGTGAGTGCCTAAGCTAGCCAACAGGAAGTGCTGAGGAGAAGGCTGCGGCCTGAACTTCCCCTCAAAGGGAGTTAGATCCCTAAATCCAGCCCAGAGGGAGGTTCTGCCCTCCACTTGGGATTCACAGCTGTGAACCCTCTCTAAGCACCTAAGCTGGGTCAACCCTGTTTCAAGAAAGCAGAGGAGAGGTGCCCCTGTTATGCCCTGTAGCCCACTGCTTGCAGCACTCATCCAGGAGGTGGGAGACACAAGTATGTGGGCATGCAACTGTTTCTTTAACATGCCATTGTGTAGGAGCCTCTGCAAACACCTTTTTGGAAGTTACACTAACCAACCCCAGGGCTTGCTGTGTTTGTTAAATTCCATCTTGTAAACTACTTGTGTACATTCAAATCCCTGCCCCACCTCAGGCAGAGTTGGGATTTAAACCCCAGATTCTCAGCTCCCAAGTGAGTAGTCCATGGCCCAGTGGTTAGGGGCAGTCTTTCTCATTGGGTTCTGTTGAAGCTGTTCTACTTTGTATGAAATACTTAAATCCTCATTGAAGAAGGGAACCTGATTTGCCCATCTCCTAGGGGCATGCTCTCATAACTGCTCTCATATTCTCTGTCTGTCTGTCTGCATTATAAGGAGATGGCACACTTGAGCCTAGATTATGCCATGGGCTGAATTAGAGCATCTGTCCGCTTGGGTGAAGATGTTTGGTGTCACTTCATGCAGTGAATGGAGTAAAGATGAATTTCTGATTAAATCTGTGATTAACCAGAAGAGAGTGTGAACTCCTTAGACAGGAATATTGACTTCAATGGGAGTAGAGTTAGGTCAAAACATGATGCTTTTGAAAATCTCATCCATGAAGATTAAACTGGCCTCTCAATCCTACGCTTGGGTTCCTCCAGGCTAACGTTGAGGTACATCATTTAGAGGCGGACTATGGTTTTGTGGGGCCCTTGGCCAGAGCAAGTGGGGCCCCCTCCTTACCCCTTTCGCCTGCAGTCCCCTTGCCCCACCCCTGGCATTCCTGCCAGGGAGCAGGCTCAGGGCATGGGGACTTGCCCTGCTACACACATTCAGTGCTCCTGCTGTGGAGTGGGGTTGGGGCGCAGGGGCTTCCCATGCTTCCCAGCCAGAGTGCTGGGCAGGCAGTATGGGTCAGGGCATGGGGGTGCCCATTTTTCTGGGGCCTGCGTAACTGGCCAGGGCTCTTGGGCATGGGCCCTGTTGACCCAGTGGCTAATCAGCCACTGCACTGGGTGGAGCATCTGTTCTGTGAATAAAGGACTTAATGGTCATGGATATCCACCTGACATTTTCACCAGCAGGGAGCTTACGCAAGCAATTTATGAGATGGAATTTAAAAAACACACCAAACCTGGTGTTGGTTGGAGTAACTTCCATACAGATGTTTGCACAGGCTCATACACAATGGCATATGAAAAGAACACATGTATGCGTGCACACACACACACACACACACACACACACACACACACACACACACACACACACTAGAAAAGCATGAGAAGGTGCTTTTAGCTAATGAAGGCGTTGAAGACACTGTGGAATCTGCATTTTTTTTTAAATCCCCTATTCTTCCTTACAAAGCAACTAAGCCACACTCAGGGGGAAATTATATATATCTTGCCAAACCACTATTATATTGTAGTAACCAATGTTTAGGAACATTTCCACATGTGTAGTTTAGAACTGATTAAAGAACCCAGAATGGAAGGAAGGCAAGCTGGTTTGGTCACTGCTACCAGAACAGATGCTGTTCATGATCGCTGACTCCTCTTGTTTCCAGCACATCCTTAGGGACACTACTAGTGTATGTTGTGATGTGCAGACACAGGTCAAGGACTGGCTGTTAGAGGGGAGGAGAGAGAGGATAATGCAGTTGATACTAGTGTCAGGAAAGCAGAGGACTCCCATTAGTCTTATCACTCATTGGAATGAATTCAGGAGGCTGATCCCTTTTACGTTAGTATACCCCACTGATTTCACTGGAGTCACACTGGTACGAGATCAGAATCATGCACAGACTCTTCTCCCTGTGACAGTTGCAATTCGCCCTCAGCAGCACCTTGAAACCCTCCTTAATCTTATAAGCACACCTAGAAACAAGCCACAGTTCAGGAAGTGATCAAGAATTTCATTTATCAGAAGAAGCATGTCAATTACTGGGCAGAAGTGGAGCAGAAGGAAGGAACCACATGATGGCAGCGTTCTCAGAGAAAAGCATCCCATCGTTACCATCCAAGATCTTTATATATCCCTGTAGTACAGTTCACACTGCAGTGGCACTATGAGAGATTCCAACATTATGGGGGCAGTGTGGATCTTTCTTTGAGACTTTTCCTTAACTAGGAAAAGGGATTGAGTCTAGGCTGGGCTTAACTAACATGTATTAGATAAACCTGATCGAAACTCAACCACTTTTAATAGTCAAAACAAACCTGGAGTCTGCTCAGACCACATATATGGCTTTAGTCTCTGTTACATATAGTGAACAGGCAGGTGCATCCCTGTAACTGCAAAGTTCTCTTATACAAATTGAAGCTGTGCTGCTCAGCTGTCCCAGTTCCCATGAGGGAGAATATCTGCAAGAGTTCCCTTGCCACCTCTTCCCCTTTGAGGATTCTCTCTACTTACCCATCTAGTTCTCAGGCAGCTTATTTTGTTTTATGTTTCTTTTCAATATGGGAAAAGTAAATCAGAGAAGCAGAAGAATAGATCCTGCAAGTTCCTCTTTTTATGGTGGTCTTGGCACCCAAGCACTATGGGGATCTCACTCTGTTTCTTGGTCACAGGCCTTTAAACCATTGTTTGCAGCTATCTCAGTCTGCTGAACACAAATGGAGCAGTCCCAGTGGTGCAAATATCTTTGGCCTAGGTAGGCTGAAATGTCACTGTCTTCAGTTTCTCTCTCTGAATCGTTCCACTGTCCTTCTCCTTCTGCGCTCCCTCATTGACAAGGTGCTCACTGAATCATGCATCCCTGTGGAGTCTAACAAGTCACTCTTGCCAGCTAAAATAACAATAGTAAAAACCCCACCCCAGCTGAATGGGAACAAGAAAGAAGCCTGTTAAGCCACTGCCAGCCCTGCCTGTCAAGACTAGGACAGCTCCAGCCCCTTTGTCTTAAGGATAAGGGTGCTTTAAAATGTTTTGAGTAAACTCTGCAGGACTTAGTTCAAACTGTTTCCAGAGCTCTAGACAAATCCTCCTCTGTTAGTGTGGATGGTACTTCCATCCCCAGAAGCCATGAATACTGCTGGCCCTGATTTTTCACATCAGAAGAGCGTTAGGAAAAAACTCCTGGATACCTCCAAATGTTTTATAGTCAGAGACTCGGCCATTTTATACCAGAATACGGCAACAACATTTAAACTGTCCATGACTAAAGACGGTGAGGCCCAATCTTTTGTCATGGAGAAAGCAAAGCCACAGGATGCCATTCCTTTCTCGTACTCCTTAATGCCACCTGGACAGCTCTGGACATCTGATCTGCACTTCCAGCCACACCAGTGCCTGTGTTGTACTGTCACTGCCAGCCAACAAGACGCAACTGCTCCCAAAATGCACTCTCCTGTAGTTAACCTTTCTAGAAAATCTGTCCCCATTATTGGTGCTGCTGCTTGAGACCCCAGTGACAGTCAAGAAGATGGTGCTCTAAAAAGCTCCTACACATTTTCCTCCATACAGCTGGTCATATCCATCCATTCTCTTGCTATGACTAGATTACTTACTGAATGGTTACCTTAGGCTCCTACTTCATCCTAAAGAAACAGCCACCAGGGTTTATGGATGCTTATTATTTGAGAGCCTAGTGATGTGCTAGATGCTTCACAAACCAGGAAGAAACATGGTCCCTCTTCTGTAGTGTTTACCAATTAAACTCACCATGACAGACCAGTGCTCACCATAAGTGCACCAAAAAGGAAATAGGAAAAGGACAAAAGTGACAATAAGATCAAATGATTATGCAGCAAGGTTTATATACATCTTGATCTGATTTTTATTTTATTATATTCCCTTCCTCTACTTGTTTCTTGCAGGCAGAAGGGAGTTTATAGGAGGGATTTGAATAATAGGAGCTAGTTTGGGATTGTGGGATTAGCTGATGTTTCTAAAATGATTAGTTATCAGTGTTAACAACTGAAATGGCTATTTAGGTTTCTGTTAACCTTTATAGGTGAATGGGGCAGCTCACACCTCTCAGAGCTGTTTTTCAGGCTGTCTGCAGATTCAGGATGACATTACTATCTCTGTTCCACTTAGTTTTCAAGATTCTCTTGGCAACCATGAGGCTGGAAACATACGATCTTTAAATGAGAGGTAAGATTCTGCAGCACAGTTCTGCAGCAAGGAGTGAATTGATTGCAAATTCTGTGACCACTGAATCTCGAATACAAAGGGTCTTGGCTGTAACTCCCATTCAGTGGGAGTTATTCATCCAGTGGTGAGAGCATTATGCTGGGAACATTAATCACAATTGAGGATATGGTTTCTAGACTCTGTTGTACACAATGAAGCCTGAGGCTCTCAGCTTGCAATACTGCTATATCCTTCACTGGAATAGAACTTCATTAAAATACAAGTTCATGGACCCAGATCCTTAAAGGTATTTAGGGGTCTAATTCCAATTGATTTCCCATTGGGCCAGAGAGAGAGACTGAAAATGACTCTCTAGCCTGGTGATTAGGGTACCCAGGTGGGAGACCCTAGATCCAATCCCCCTGCTCCATGACTCTAATTATTTATACAGAGTGGAACAGCTTCAAGACGAGAGACTGAGGGCACCCCATAGGAGACTGTCCTATTGCTCTCTGTTTAGCAAATCTTTTCTCCTCATCAAGCAGTGGGGAATTGAACCTGGGTCTCCCACAACCTAGGTGAATGCCCTAACTATTGGGCTAAAAGTTATAAGGTAGGCACCTCCTCTGGCCAGGGTGGGACCTGATCTGGTAGGCAACCGCTGAGCACACCTGCTGGATCAGGCCCCAGAGGAGAGAGAGGTGTCCGAATGCCTGTCTCCTCCTGGTTTGTGAATTGCTCTGGAGTCAGGTAGGAGGTAGGTGTCTAGATGCCGAGAGGGAGGCAGCAGTGTGCATGAGGTGCAAAGGGAACTTTTGCCCTGAAAAATGAGGTGCTGAGTTAGTTTAGGCACCTAGAGGCTTCAGCAGGAGTTTTGTGGATTGCAGTGGAATCTAAAACTGGAAGTGAGGGCCCAAAACTCAGACACAGGCACCTGAGTACCTTTGTGAATCCTGGTCTTGTTGACTGATAATATCACTCGTTGAGCTCTTCAGCAGCTAGCACATCACATCGGCTGCAGGTCCCTGTGGGACAGATATTACAACCCCATGCAGTATCTTTGGGGAACACTGTATTAAATCGATTAATGGATTCTACACGATTGTGTTCTACTCTATGGGGGACAGTCATCACAGCTCCTCCCAGAACAAAGTGTGTGTGGTGATTACCTGTTGGGATTGTAAATGACTCCAGAGAAGCACCACCCCCTGGGGTGCTTGCATTTGCTGGCTCAGCCTGAGTTTTCCAGAGTTTCAGACAAAGAAAGGGCTTTTGATATAAAAAGACTGAATTTGAACTGGCTCAGGGCCTTCTTTCTGATGCAACAAACAGACAGGGCCATCTCTCCAGACTGGGGGAGGGGTGGGTTCTTGTAGAAGGTTTGGAAAGGCTTTGGTCTACTAGGGGCCCATAAGACTAGTTTTTTTTCTGTAATGCTTTTATCGTCTGTATAAATGTGCTTATTTAGAAAGAGCTGAGTGGTCACTTGTAAACTGCTGGCAATGCACTGGCCATAGCATGTGGAGAGAAAACAACATACAGACGCTGGTCATTAGGCAGACTGACTTGCTGGGGATATTACAGTGTGAGGCCTGGTCTACACTACGCGATTAAACCGATTTTAGCAGCGTTAAACCGATTTAACGCTGTACCCGTCCACACTACAAGGCCCTTTATATCGATATAAAGGGCTCTTTAAATTGGTTTCTGTACTCCCCCCAAACGAGAAGAGTAGCGCTAAAATCAGTTTACCATTGGATTAGGGTTAGTGTGGCCGCAATACGACGGTATGGCCTCCGGCGTATCCCACGTGCACCCAGTGACCGCTCTGGACAGCAACCTAACCGGATGCACTGGCCAGTATACAGGAAAAGCCCCGTGAACTTTGATTCGTTCCTGTTTGCCAGCGGGAGCACGGATCAGCACAGGTGACCACACAGAGCTCATAGCACAGGTAGCAATGCAGTCTCCTGAGAATTGAAAAAGAGCTCCAGCAGGACCATGAGGAGGTACTGGATCTGATCGCTATATGGGGAGAGGATTCGTGCTACAAACTCCGTTCCAAAAGACAAAAGAAAAAATTGAAAACTTTCAGGCTAAGTGGAAAAAGGCACACCAGGGACTCAGTGCAGTGCAGAGTGAAAGTTAAGGAGCTCAGACAAGCCTACCAAAAAACCAAAGCAGCAACGGAAGGTCCGGGTCAGGCCGAAACATGCCGCTTCACGCTGAGCTGCATGCATTTTAGGGGCTGCCGCCACCATACCCCACCCTGTCCGGGGTTCCAAGGTGGGGGTCATAACTCCACCATGGCTGAGGATTCTGCGGAGGGGGAGAGAGAGGAGAGAGAGGAGGAAGGAGGTAAACCTTTGCAGTGAGCACACAGCAACTCGTTAGCCCAACAACCAGGAGCTTTTTGTACCCAGACGGAATTACCCTCCAGCCCTCCCAACCACATGCCCCAGACAGTGACCATGGAAGCGACCTCTGGTGAGTGACCTTTTGTAATATAACACATGGTTTAATAAGCAAGCTTTTAATGATTGATTTGCTGCAGGGCTTGGATCGTTCGGGGCCAATAAGTTACTGGAAAAATTGTTAACTTGTCTGGAATGGAGAGGAATCCTCCAGGACATCTCCATGAAGCGCTCCTGGAGGTACTCCAAAAGCCTTGCAGAAGGTTCTGGCAAGGCAGCCTTGTTCATCCACCATGGTAGGACACTACCATGCCATGCATTAGCAAGTAATCGGGTATCATGGCATGACAAGCATAGCTGCGTATGGTCCTGGGATTGCTGGCATTCAAGACATCCGTTCTTTATCTCGCTCTGTTATCCCAGCAGAGTGGTATCGTTCAGGTAACCTGGTTGAAATTCAGAAATTAAATAAGGGACAGAGATGCCATTTCCTACGGGCTGTTGCTTAAAAGAATCCTCCTTGCAGTAGCAAGCAGGGGAGGAGGAAGGATAGCGATGACTTTTGCGTTTGCTAGCAGGAATCTTCACCTACCAGCCATGCGGGGGGGGGAGGGAAGGGGGGATTAGCAGTGATCTTCCATGATACCAGCCATGAGGTGGGGGGGAGGGTAAGCAATCATCCTAGAGAATTGGATAGGGGTTGGCTTCTGCTGCTGCATATTAGAGGAAAGAACATCAGGGCACTGTGTATATGAAGGCTGGAGAAGCCGAAAGACAGGCTTACCATGGCCGCATGCAAGCTGAATCTGAGCGCGACCTGCGTCTGTGAGATCTGTAACACCAGAGCCTCAGGCACCAATATTAAGATGCAAAATGCCAACCTTGTAGTGAAATCACATGTGCTATGTAAGGTGAATAGTGTTGTTCAGTGAAAGAGTATAACCATTGTTCTGTAAAATGTATCTTTAAAATACTTCTCTCCCTTTTTTCCCTCCCCATGCAGCTGCACATTTTCAAGTCTCCCTACTCCATCCCAAAGGCTATTCAGATAAGGCGGGGAAAAAGAAGACGCGGACAAAATGTTCTCAGAAATCATGGAAGTAACCCACAATGAAAGAGCTCATCTGAAGAGTGGAAAGACGTGGTATCTAATTACAGGAAAGATGCCAGTGAATGTGAGGAGAGGAGAGACGCTCGAGATGAGAGGTGGCGGCAGGAAGATCAGCGGTGCGGGATGCAACGCGGAGCGGCTGCGTGATCAAACTGATATCCTCGACGTCTGGTGGACTCAGGAAGGAGCAGCGGGTCACAGAGTGCCGCTGCAGTCCCTGTGTAACCACCCTCACACTCACCATGTTCCATATCTTCCTCACCCGAATGTGTAAGAACGCGTGGGGAAGGTTTCGTGCACCCGCCACTCACTCCCGTGGACAGTCCAACCAAAGGCTGTCATTACATTGAAATGTTTATGGCCTTTTCCTCCCCTCCTATCCTCCTCCCAAACCACACCCGGGATACCTTGTCAGTTCTCTGCCTCTTTATAATTACTTTTAAATAAGGAATCATGATTTTAACGATAGTGACTTTATTTCCTTAAGCAAGCTGTAATCGAAGGGGAGGGGTGGTTGCTTACAGGGAATAGACTTTTATAAAAGAATACATGATTAAAACGATAGTGACTTTATCCTTAAGCAAGCGTATCGAAGGGGGAAGGTGGGTTTCTTACAGGAATGAGTGAATCAAGGTGGGGAGGTTTCATGAAGGGAAAACAAACACAGCAGTCACACTGTACCCTGGCCTGTCATGAAACTCATTTTCAAGCTCTCTGATGCGCACCGCTTTCATGTGTGCTCTACAACGCCCTGGTGTCTGGCTGCTCGTAACAGCAGCCAGGTGATGGCCTCAGCCTCCACCCGCCATAAAGGTCCCCCTACTCCACAAGAGATCGTGAGCACACAGCAAGCAGCAATAACAAAGGGACATTGGTTTGGCTGAGGTCTGAGCGAGTCAGTAATGTGCGCCAGCACGCCTTAAACGGCTGCACATCCTACCACCATCCTGCACTTGCGCAGCCGTATGAAACACTCTGGACCACTGTCCAGGCTGCCTGTGTATGGCTTATGACCAGGCAATCAAGGGTAGGCTGGTCCCCAGGATAACTATAGCATTCCAACATCCCAACTGTTATTTCTGGTCGGAAGTAATCCCGTGCGCAGCAGTTTAAACAGAGCAGTGCTTCTGAAGACGCGAGTGTCATGAAACCCTTCCTGGCCATCCCACGTGGATGTTGTGGAAACGTCCCTTGTGATCCACCAGGGCTGCAGCACACTGAAAGTACCCTTGCGTTTATGTACTGGTGCCCTGGTGCTCCGGTGCCAAGATAGGGATATGGGTTCCATCTATGGCCCCCCCCCAGTTAGGGATCCCATTGCAGCAAAGCCATCCACTAGACCGCACGTTCCCAGAGTCACAACCTTTTGGCAGATTGGCAGGGCCTGGAGTTTTCGCCTTCCTCTGCAGCGTGGGCATGGGTCACTGCTGGTGGATTCTCCTGCAGCTTGAGGTCTTCAAACCACAATTTTAGGACTTCAATAACTCAATCATGGTAGGGGTTGTTTTAAAAGTGGATGGGTAGGGTTCTGTGGCCTGCTTGTGCAGGAGGTCAAGACTAGATGATCAA
>NC_133772.1:83926620-84009914 GCF_003597395.2 Chelonoidis abingdonii
GGGTTTAAAGAGGAGACATTTTCCATTGTGCTATGATGGCCAGAATAGGAGGGACACCTCATGGCAGGCGACCTTATATACTTCTAGGCAGCACAGCTTAAGAGAGAGCACTCAGCATCCAAAGCTATCCCAGAAAAACAAAGCAGAACAAACGAGAAGGATCCCGGGCCGGCGCCCAGAAATACATGACGCCGCTTCTAACGCAATGTGCCAGCTAAGAGCGGGAGATGCCTGATGGTCAACACACTCGCAATTTCTAGGGGCTGCGCCCACACCACTTCTACCTGCCCCACAAGATCTTACCCCTCCAACCCACCCTTCCGTACGGTTCCAATGGTCATAATCTCCAGAACCCGCACAGAGCTGGGCGCTTCGTATGTCTAGTGGAGTTGCTGCGCGTCTAAGACCGCGGGCAGATGCAAAGAGACTGGTCTCGAAGGGACAGGAGTCCAGAGGTGAGAAAGGCTAGACGATGAGCAAGATAAAAATCGCTACTTAGCAGGAGCACTACAGCACGACCGCTTGTATCACATTCCATCAACAGAAAATCCCCTTCACGTCTTAGCTAACTGTGGTGCCCAACCAAATCAAACAGTAATGCAAAGCAGGCGAGGTCAATCCAGCACAAGGAAGAGCCGTTTTGTAACAATTTGAATTGGCAGACTGAACGCCATCTACAAGGCCACGCGCAGACACTTCAAAGTACCAACCAGACCTGTGCTCACAAGATAACCACTAGACTATGAGCACAACTATCAGATGAAGCACCCATGGATACCAGCAGGAGTACCCTGACTTCGCCTGGTGAGTGTCCTTCTACCACTTTGTTAACTACAAAACATGGTTTAAAGATCAAGCATTTTTTTAATGATGATTGCCAATAGGGCTGGGATCATCGGGGCCAATACAACCGTTACTCGTGAGGCAAACATAGAGATACATTTGTTGAGACCAGAGGTTAAGTGATCATGGGAAGAGTATTGGAGAGGGAAATCCTCCAGGGACACTCCTCTCCATTGTCAGACGAATCCTGGACGATACTCAGCTCACACCAGAGCTTGCTCAATGGAAGGGTTCTGGCAAGTTCAGCTTCTATCGCTTTCTCACCGGATTACTTTAAGATTTCCATCCCACCTCATGGACTACTGGGGTGATAGGAATCTAGAGTAGATATAGACTAGTATGGTCACAAATCCCTATTGTTAGAACATCCACATGCATGAGCAAGAATCGGCCGTATCCAATTGGCCTATGCACAATCAACAAGAAGCTAATCAGAAGAGCGATATGGGGAAGGCGTCAATAGGGTACGACGCTAGCATGATCCCTCTGATAATTGAAATGTGGTGCTTTTGGGATGTAAGAGGGCCAGGTCAGCTGACGGCCACATTCCCTAATTTTTATGACGAAAAATACATTCCTGTGGTACTCCGTTCTTCTTTTTTCCACATCTGCTCCACCAATTAATTCCAAATTGTTAATAATAATTTATACAGCTATCATTGTCTAAAGATCTTCATTTGTGTAGTTATGAGCTTGCGCACAGATCACAATACCCTCAGCAGAGTACAGGTAAAATCGTACATTGGTACCGACATGGTTGAAAAATTTCCAGGAATTTTAATTAGGGGACACATTAAGTAACATGAAGATGGCATAATATGTGCCCACTACTACTGCTTTTACAGCAATCTCGCGGGAGGAAATTCCAACTGGAGGCTGTTTCAAAAACATGAAGGGCATTCCATTGAAGCCACACCAACACCTCAAGAAGTAAGTAGAATTAACTCATATGAATTTCCACCCTTCGTATCCTTACAGATCAGATGGAAAACCTAACTATGAAGGTGCGCAAGTGACTTGCTCCAATAGAGCGAACCCGGGCAATCTGGAATCTTCTGTGGCAAGCAGGCAGCTATGGGACGGAGAGTGGCCTGCGGCCAGGCAAGGGGGAGGGCGGTCTAATGACTACTGACCTTCATTAGTCTCTGCTCTTAGCCGATCCTGATATGACCATACAATTTTCCAAAAATACACAGACCATAACCCATTCCCCTATAGATGTGAGTCCCTCTTCTCCATTCTTTTTTTGTGCTTTTGTATGTTGCATATAATAAATATTATTTTCATATTTTTTTCATGATTTTTTTTTCATCTTCTTCTTTTGTGGATATTACCTTTTTTCTTTTACGCTTTTTTTTTTTTTAAATTTATCTTTTGTCATATATATTGTGTTATTGTTTATTTTTTTGTTCGTTTTTTTTTTTTTTCTATATTTTTTTTTGGCGTTTGGCTAGCAGGAATCTCCCACCTACGCAAGCCATGCGGTGGGGGGGGAGGGAGGGAGGGGAGTGATTAGCAGTGATCTTCCCATGATACCCAGCCATCGATGAGTGGGGGGAAGGGTAAAGCCAATCATCCTAGAGAATTGGATAGGGGTTGGCTTCTCGCTGCATATTAAGAGGAAAGAAGCATCAGGGCACTGTGTATTGAAGGCTGGAGAAGCCGAAAGACAGGCTTACCATCGGCCGCATGCAAGCTGAATCTGATGCTCGGACCTGCGTCTGTGAGATCTGTAACACACAGAGCCCTCAGGCATCTCAATATTAAGATGCAAAATGCAACCTTGTAGTGAAATCACATGTTGCTATGTAAGGTGAATAGTGTTGTTCACTGTGAAAGAGTATAACCATTGTTCTGTAAAAGTATCTTTTTTAAATAACTTCTCTCCCTTTTTTCCCTCCTCATCAGCAGCTGCACATTTTTCAAGTCTCCCCTACTCCATCCCAAAGGCTATCTCAATAAGGCGGAGGAAAAAAGAAGACGCGAGACAAAATGTCTCAGAATCAATGGAAGTAACCCACAATGAAAGAGCTCAATCTGAATGAGTGGAAAGACGTGGTATCTATTACAGGAAAGATGCCAGGAATGTGAGGAGAGGAGAGACGCTCGAGATGAGAGGTGGCGGCAGGAAGATCAGCGGTGGCGGGATGCAACGCGGAGCTGCTGCGTGATCAAACTGATATCCTCCGACGTCTGGTGGATCTCAGGAAGGCAGCGGGGTCACAGAGTGCCGCTGCAGTCCCTGTGTAACCACCTCACCACTCACCATGTCCATATCTTCCTCCACCCAGATTGTAAGAACGCGTGGGGAAGGTTTCGTGCACCCGCCCCACTCACTCCCTGGACAGCCAACCAAAGGCTGTCATTACATTGAAATGTGTTAATGGCCTTTTCCTTCCCTCCTATCCTCCTCCCAAACCACACCCGGGATACCTTGTCAGTTTCTCTGCCTCTTTTATAATTACTTTTTAATAAAGGAATACATGATTTTTAAACGATAGTGACTTTATTTCCTTAAGCAAGCTGTAATCGAAGGGGGAGGGTGGGTGCTTACAGGGAATGACTTTAATAAAGAATACATGATTTTTAAACGATAGTGACTTTATTTCCTTAAGCAAGCGTAATCGAAGGGGGAAGGTGGGTTTCTTACAGGGATGAGTGAATCAAGGTGGGGAGGTTTCATGAAGGGGAAACAAACACAGCAGTCACACTGTACCCTGGCCTGTCATGAAACTCATTTTCAAGCTTCTCTGATGCGCACCGCTTTCATGGTGTGCTCTCTTAATCGCCCTGGTGTCTGGCTGCTCGTAATCAGCCAGCCAGGTGATTGCCTCAGCCTCCCACCCGCCATAAAGGTCTCCCCTACTCTCACAGAGATCGTGGAGCACACAGCAGCAGCATAACAAAGGGGACATTGGTTTGGCTGAGGTCTGAGCGAGTCAGTATAATGTGCGCCACAGCCTATAACGGCCAATGCACATTCTACCACCATCCTGCACTTGCGCAGCCTGTAGTTGAAACAGCTCCTGACCACTGTCCAGGCTGCCTGTGTATGGCTTCATGAGCCATGGCATCAAGGGGTAGGCTGGGTCTCCATCAGATAACTATAGGCATTTCAACATCCCAACTGTTTTTCTGGTCTGGGAAGTAATTCCCTTGCTGCAGCAGTTTAAACAGAGCAGTGCTTCTGAAGACGCGAGTGTCATGACCCTTCCTGGCCATCCCCACGTGGATGTTGGTGAAACGTCCTTGTGATCCACCAGTGCTTGCAGCACCACTGAAAGTACCCCTTGCGTTTTATGTACTGGTGCCCTGGTGCTCCGGTGCCAAGATAGGGATATGGGTTCCATCTATGGCCCCCCCCCAGTTAGGGAATCCCATTGCAGCAAAGCCATCCACTATGACTGCACGTTTCCCAGAGTCACAACCTTTTGGCAGATTGGCAGGGGCCTTGGAGTTTTTCGCCTTCCTCTGCAGCGTGGGCATGGGTCACTGCTGGTGGATTCTCTGCAGCTTGAGGTCTTCAAACCACAATTTGAGGACTTCATAAACTCAATCATGGGTTAGGGGTTGTTTTAAAAGTGGATGGGTAGGGTTCTGTGGCTGCTTTGTGCAGGAGGTCAGACTAGATGATCATATATGGTCCTTCTGACCTACGAGTCTATGAGTCTATGAGTCTATGAGTAGCTTAATGATTGCTTTGGATATGCATCACAGCACCCCACAGTAAGATCTTCCCACTCACAAATTGATTCCCGACTGACCGGTAGCTGTCTGGCATTGCAAGCTTCACAGAGGGCTATTGCCACTCACTTCTCCATTGTAAGGGCTGCTCTCATCTTGGTATTCTGGCGTTTCAGCAGGCAGGGAAGCAAGTCACAAAGTCCCATGAAAGTACCCTTACGCATTGCGAAATTTTCACAGCCACTGGTAAGTCCCACACCTGCAACTAATGTGGTCCCACAGTCTGTGGCTTGTTCTGGGCCCAAAAAATCGGCGTTCAATGGCTAGAACCTTCCCCATTACCAGCAGGATCTCCAAAGCGCAGGGGCCCGCGGTTTGAGACAATTCTGTGTCCATGTCCTCATCACTCTCGTCGCTGCGCTGACGTAGCCGCTGCCTCCTCCTCGCCTGGCTTTGCAGGTCCCAGTTCAGCATAGACTGCACGAGAACGCGTGAGGTGTTTACAACGTTCACTATTGCGGTATTGATCTGAGCAGGGTCCATGCTTGCTGTGCTATGGCGTTTGCACAGTTCACCCAGGAAAAAAGGCACAAAATGGTTGTCTGCTGCTTTCACGAAGGGAGGGGTGAGGCTGTACCCAGAACCACCCGCGACAATAATTTTTGCCCCATCAGGCACTGGGCTCTCAACCCAGAATTCCAAGGGGCAGGGGAGACTGCGGGAACTATGGGATAGCTACGGGATACCTACCCGCAGTGCAACACTCCAGAAATCGACGCTAGCCTCGGACCATGGACACACACCATCGAATTAATGTGCTTAGTGTGGCCACGTGCACTTGACTTTATACAATCTGTTTTACACCAGTTTATGTAAAATCGGAATAATCCCGTAGTGTAGACATACCCTGAGATAGGGAGCTGTGCAGCCTTTAAACCCCTGGTCAGAAGGCATTGGCACAAAGGTCCCTGCCCAGAGACAAAGTGGTGGCTGGAGACCTGTGACCTGACTCGGAACTATTGCGGTGGACCACCGAGGAGCAATACACATGTAGTTACCCTGAAACTGTTGCAGTCCTGATGGAATCTTCATCTTTTTTGTGTCATTCACTGAAATGATCTATGCTGGAGGCTGTCTGGTGACTCTCATGATGTGATCAAGGCCGAGTAACAAATGGGACCTGGCTGTGTGTGCATTTCAGGTTTTTTATTGCTGCTGCCCTCCTGTCTGCAACTGGAGAAAGTCCGTTTAATAAAGGGAACTCATTAGTAACCAACAATGTGTGCTGGCAACACAATCAGATTTCCAGACTTTGTGCAAAGTGCAGTTGTTTCCAAAGATAACTCTATAGTGATCTCAAACCAGCTGCAGTTTTAGCTGGATGGCCCGAACCCTGCTGTTGGTAATACCAACTCAGTACATTATTGTGCAATTGTTAATTCTCAATAAAAACAGGTCTAGTTCTCCACTGTCTTTTTCCCTTCTGTAATCACTCACAGCTGTTTAAAACAACCAAATTAGAATTCTCTACTCACTTACACAGTGGGTAGCATTTTACATTCACTTAGCACAGGTATAGACGGCTATATAAGGCAGTGGAGAGTCAGGCCCGATTTGTGGGATTTAAAAAACCCAAAAACTATTGGTATTTTAAGAACAAACAAGATACTAGATTTATTGGCAAATGGCAAATTGACAGATGGCAAACTGCTAGGGTGTACTAGCAAAATATAAGTGGTGAAACGGCGACTGAATACGGCCTTAGTAGATCTTCTCTTACATATGGAATACAGTGCAGGATATCTTTCCCAAGAGGAGATTATTGCCATGGAAAGGAGATTAGTGTTATTAAGATGATACTGTCACTGAAGAATCTAAATTATGGAGAGATTCAGAAAGTTGGGTTTATTCTGGGTGGAAAATAGGAGACATTGGGATGACCTAATGGAAGGTTTTGCGATTAGGAAAGAGATGGATAAGGCAGAGAGGTCACCTTATGGAGAGGATCAGAATCAGGAGATGTGAAAATGATGGATGAGGAGTGTAGAGGTAATCTGATGAAGCCATTCAATTTAAGTGATGATTGGCATAAAAAACCAGTTACTGGGGAAGCTGACTGAGGAATCTAAATTACTGGTTTCCAGGGAGAGGATAAGCAGTGTGCTGTGAAAAAGCAGGAAGGTTGATTGAACTTAAATTAAACCAGGGCAGGCGTATTGGGTTGGATGGCTTTCTCTGGTTCCAAACACTCCTCCCTGTCAGTATTGGGATGGCTGGCCTTTCTCTAGAGACACTCCCAGCCAGAAGACCAAAAGCTAAGATGGAATTGGGCAAAGGCTGCTATTATCTGCACAACCTCCACACCAGCATATACTAGTGCAGGGAGAGCAGTGTGTTTTGCTATCTGTACAGCACTATCCTTCTCTCTTATGCCCCGTGGATGCCCCTTTTCTGCCTCTTGATACAACCTGGAGCTATATTTCTGATCCTTGGGCCTCTCCTGTCAAACACCACAGTGATGAGTGTGGTATAAAAGTCTGTATGGCATAGGCTAGCCACCTCATCAATGGACATGATTAGAGAGACTAGAAGCCTTTCCTGCAAAATGGCTTAGGTTTACTATGTAAAGGGGATCTCTGGGGGCTTGAAGGAGGGAGTCAAGGTCTGCTCAAATGTCTTCCAGCAGAACTCAGGAAAACTCTACAAAGCTCATCCTCTATGCTCTTTCCATGGGAGAAGGGATCTGGCCTGTAGTTTGGAGCATGCTGTGTATTTATTAATCCCTCTGAGGAAATAAATGTTCCTGTCTCATCTCTATGTTGAAGAGTTCACCTTACAACCCATAAAGGTTACTCCAGAAGGGCTCAGAGAACTGGGGGTTATTAATTGGCTGCCAAAGAAGACTATCTAGTACCTTTCATAGAGGCTTAAGAATGTTCTTCCATATTATAAAAACAGTGTGACTAGCACAATCCCTGGTAAGATCCCTAAACTCAAGTCTGATCATCAGTCTGCTCCCTGAACCTGCAACTGCAGGACCTAGTAATAAGAAAATCTTTCAAAGATGGTCCAGCAGTTGATGTTCAACAGGGCACAGAAACACCACCCAACGGTTTAGTACACAGCCTGAAGAAGAATATTGGATGTAGCTGAAACTGCAAGAGCAATGTAAGAAGGCAGAGTGTAACTGCCCACAGTGGATCCTGACCAGGACGCAAGGACTGAATCCTTACTATTGCGAAAGGGACAATGGAACTCTGAAGACCACAAGTTCTCAAGACCATGGCTTCACGTCTCCCCAGAAAGCCAGCATGTCCAGCCGTGTAGCATCTGCTATCATCATGCTGGGCATGTGCTCAGGCAGCACTGACTCAGAGAGAGGAGTGTGAGTCACTGACAGCACAATTACTTGCCAAAGGCATGTAGGGCAGAGGTATTCCATCTGTAACCACTGGTCAGCTTCAGGTCCCTGTAGAAACCTATTTGACATTAGGTTAGTTCTCTTCTCTTTTCAGCTGGACTCACAAACCAGGAGAGACAGAGTCCTCTGCTCTAGGGACCCTTCATTTGTGATGGTTCCAGGGAAATGTCTTGCTGCATGTTGAAATGGATCCCAGGCACCAGGCACCCTCTCTCCAGCCGATTGTTACCTGAAATGAATGTTGTGCAAATCGTAGGGCACGACCTAGTACCCATAAATGCAAAAATACCCCCCCCCATACATACACTCCCTCTTCTGCAGTTGATAATTAACCCTTAGCTCTCACGTCCCCTGACACTAGCACTAAAACAAAAGCTTATACTCCCACCCACTCCAAGATCTCCAGCGAGGTCGCTGAGAGATCATCTGCACTCGGGATGGAAACGCCCTATTAGCGCGTTCGGTCCATTCCCGCCACAAGGCTCCAATGCAAGACTGGCACCGTTAGGGGCCCGGCTCCGCGTGCGTCTGATCACATCTGTGGGCTGTAGAGCAAAGGGCAGTAGGACCCTGAGGATCTCGCTCCCTTTTTCTGCTCTGCAGGACTGAGGAGTGAGAGCAGAGCTAAAACAAACAGCTGTGACTGGAAGAGCCAGCCAGAGAGAGGGAGAATCCTGTCACCAGCACCCTCCTCTCCCCCACCTCCCTTACACAGAGTCTGACCCTTCTCTCGGCTGAGCCCCAACCTCTTCTCCAGTTTATCAGGCTCCACTGGGGCTTTCGGGATGAGGAGGATCAGGGCTAATGCCATTGCAATCCTGACCGTAGCCTGGATCCTGGGCACTTTCTATTACTTATGGCAGGACAACAAGCCTCATTCAGCAGCATCCAGCAGATCTCCTAGCAGCAGCGGCAGGAATGGGCAGAGATCAGCTGCGAGGCTGGAGAGCCACAGGGAAGATGGGACCATCCCCCTCACGGTAAGTGAGACACGCTCGCAGAGCGGATTACATTTTAATTCTTCAGCCGCGATTGTTGCAGGGAAATTGCATTGCATGTTGGTGCTGCTGCCGGGAAAGGTGTTGACTGGAACATTAATCTAGTTTGTCAGAGATTGGTGGGGGCTGGTGAATGAATGGGGGGGGGATACATTAGAGGAGGTGTTAGATTTGCATGAGGTTCTTTATATTTATTTTAGCATTCTGGCTTGTAACCATGACAGCGCTTACAATTGGGGAGCACTATCCAAAAGGCTTGGAGAAATAGACTGATGCTGAATGTAAAGTGTTTGCAAGTCGTGTCCACAGGATGGCCAGGGTCTGTTTCTCTGGCTGGGAGCTGGATTTCCTTTTTGGCTAAGAAAGGGGTGGATGAAACAGCCGTGAAGGCTTTTTGGGTTGTGTTCAAGCTGCATGTTTTAAATGAGGCTAGAAGGATTTGCATTTGCAGAAAACAGTTTCTTAGGTCCTGGGCTCCATGATCCTTTCTCTGGAAGGATTGTGAGGGTCAGGGCCCCGGGGAATAATGTTGCAACACCCACACTGCCATGTGGCGGGTTTGGTGGTCTCAGCTGCATCATCCATTAGTTGTTGTACATCCTACTGTGAGAGCACAGCACAGTGTGTGAGCCTGGAAGTTAAAACTGAATTAAGCCAGAGGAAGCTCTCTGCTGTTAGACTCATATTTTGGTTGAGCTCAGAGCGAGACAGGAGGGGTAGGCAGCCTTGGTTTATCCCTCTTACATCCAGACCAGCTCCCTACTTCCCACCTATTTGATTTCTGACCCCTGGGCCCCATTTGAGGCACTGATCAAAAAGCCCTGCCCTCTGCTTTTCCTGGGGATGTCCAGGAGTTTGGCAGTGGGGTCAAATAGAGCTTCTGCTCTCCCTGTGTTCGGGGAGATAAGAACCATTAGGCTCTTTCGGTTTTTCCTCTTTCAGGCTCCAAGGTAATAATAATAAAAAGCTGCTATTTCCTGTAAGAAATAATACAAGTAACCAAATAAAAAAACTCATTGAGCCCATTCTCAGTGGTAACCTGGGTAAGACCGCTCAGAAATTGGAAGATGTCATTGTTTATGTTTGTCTGTGAATCATCTGGTTACACAGACATGGAAAGGAACAGAAACAGCATGGTCTAATAGTTAGAGCAGGAGTCTGGACACCAGGATTCTTGTCTTGTCTTAGTGACTTGCTTTGTAACTTTGGCCAATATCCCAGTTTCTCCATCTTTAAATTAGGGCTAATGTGTAACCATCACATGGGGGTCATGAGGCTTAATTTATTAATGTGTATAAAACACTATGAGATCATACAATGAGAGATGCTTTAACAAGTAGGGTATATGTGTATATATAGATAATGTAGAACATAAGAATGGCCATACTGGGTCAGACCAAAGGTCCATCTAGCCCAGTATTCTGTTTTCTGACAGTGGCTGTTGCCAGGTGCCCCAGAGGGAATGAACAGAACAGGTAATCAAGTGATCCATCCCCTGTCACCAACTTCCAGCTTCTGGCAAACAGAGGCTAGGGACACCATCCCTGCCCATCTTGGCTAATATCCGTTGATGAACCGATCCTCCATGAACTTGTCTAGTTCTCTTTTGACTCCTGTTATAGTCCTGGCCTTCACAACATCCTCTGGCAAAGAGTTCCACAGGTTGACTTCTGTATGTTGCCTTACAACCAAGGAACTCTATAGGAAAGGTCATGTAGTGAAGGCATAGGGCTAGAAGTCAGGAGACCTGGGGTCTGTTCCTAGCTGGGCCACAGAGATCTCAATTTGCCAGTGTGCTCTTGGACAAGTCACTTTGCCTGCTTCATAGTTTTTCCATCTGTAAAATGAGGGAAATCATATAGACTTAGCTACCTCTCTGAGGGTTGTGTGGCTTCATGCCTTCATGTTTGCAAAGCCTCTTGAATTTCTCAGAGGGAAGATGCTGTAAAAGGGCCAAGCCTTCTTATGTTACTAATGTGTGGTATGTATGTGCGCAAGCTCATAGACATACACAAATGATCTGATGATAAGCTGTAGTCATTATTATTAAAATATGACATTATTGGTGGAGTACCACAGAAATTGTCATTAAAAAAATAGGGATGGGTCAGCCTGACCTGGGCTTCCATCCCAAACCCATTCATACAGAGGGATAATGCTGCTCTCTGCCTCCCCATTCCTCTCTGTATTTGGGGTCATAGGATTTGCTACCATACTAGTCTATCTACTCCAGATTCCTATCTCCAGTAGTGGCCAGTAGGTAATGGGAGAAAGGAAAGTGAAACCCCACCTGACTGACTGTGCAGTGCTGTACATGGAATACTCCTTCCTGACCTCTGCAATGATCAGTTTGTACAGGAAGGGGGAGAATGGAAGCAGTCAGATCTGAGTGACCATGTTTCTCAAATATATTATATACACAGTGTACTTTCCAAAATGTTCTGTCTGCTGCTGTGAGAGTCAGGCCAATCAAATGTCGTATTCTTGCTGATGTGACCCCCTGCGGTGGCATTACTGTTGATTTGGCACCACAGTGAGAGAGTAAGGGGATTTTCCTGTGATGGAATGTGAATAACAAGCAGTCAGTACCATTTGTAGCATTCTCATTGGATTGCTAGAGACAGCTCTGGGAGGAGGTGAGGCAGAGGAATAACCGAGGAGCCAGTCTGGGGTCGGAGGGGGAAGATCTGTGGGCAGAGAAGCTGGAGACCAGGGTGGTTGACATGCATTCCAGCAGGCTCTCTCCTAGGCACACTTGGCGTAGGTTGTGATTTTTTCAAGGCATATAAAATGTGCCATTTTAGTTGCCTTTATACAGGAACAGAAGCTATTAATATATAAACAGGTGCTCCTGGGTCTGTAGTGCCTTCATCTCTGATCTCCTTAAGGAGTTAATTACTTTGCATAATAAACAATGTCAACATTATTTGTTTACTAGGTGTATCTATTGGCTGTTAACTTTTAGAAAGTTCTAGGGTGTTTAAATCTACTGTTTTGGTTTTGCCCACTATAGAAGTGTTAAGGTTAGCCACACAGTTTGGCTCCAGACCCAGATGTATCTCTGGTTTTTGTGGTTGGCATCTGGGGATTTGTTTGAGGCTCATCCTAATGTGATTAAGATCCTGTGGAAACACATTGTTTTGTAGTTTTAAACTCCTCTTTCTACTGCTTTTGTCTGCAAACCTCTTCTTCCACCAAGTGAGTCGAGAAGTTCTGCTCTGTGCCATTGCAAATCCCAGGTGAATGACATGTTTAAAAAATGGAAATGCCTTTGGGGGTTTTACGGGACTCTCTTTATCCCCTCTTGAGAAGGAAAATAAAAATATCTCCAGGTAAAACCTGCAGCTGACTAAATGGAGAATGAGCACGTAGCAAGGCCACTAAATAACTGCCTGACTTCTGATGGCCAATGTGAGCCTGAATTTCAAACTTGAGTGCCTAAAATTTTGAGTCCGCTATGGAAATCTCTATATCAACCCTAATCATTAGTAGGGGGTCAGGTGCTACAGTGATGGGTCTCCAAGAAATACCTTAGACTAGATAACGTTGGACACTCAAATCCCTGTTCTAGGCACAGAAGTTTTAAAATTTGGCGTCTCAGGAACAAAAGTCATCCTTTGTTTCATCCCACTGAAATTAACAGATTTAGCTCCTCAGGTTTAAAAAAATAAATGAACATACTGACTAGGTCAGCTTTGGAAATCATCTGCAAAGCTGTTGTCCCTTTCGAAATAAACATGTAGATGGACTAGTAAAAATCTGCTATAGGTGATGTCTACACTACGCAGCTTTTAGTGACACAGCTGGGCCGCTACAGCCAGGCCTCTAAAAGGCGCACAGTGTAGCAGCTGTTTGTCAGTGCTCCTGCCGACAAAAAACTTCCATCTGCAATGAGCGAGTGGTGTTAGCGTTCTCCTGCCCACAAAGCACTGTTCACACCTATGCAAACTTTTCTCTTTCAGGGAGATTTTTTTTTTTTAACACCTCTGAACAACAAAAGTTTTGTCTTTCACTTGCCATTGCAGACATAGCCATAGTTACAGGCAAAGCTCAACTCCTGTGTGTCTGGCTCTCCAAATTCCCTCTCCAAAGACCACAAATGATCTGCAAATAGCTGGTGGTTGTTCCTCTAGGATAGGGGACCCAAAATGCAGCCCAAGAGCCAAAGGCAAATGCTCAGTGCTGAGTTACATTTACTCTTTAATATTAAATACAGCCCACAGAATCCAAAGGGGCAAGCTCACTCACATGCAGTTATTACAAAGTTATCTGCACCGCAGTGTAGTGATGAGGCGTGTGAAAATGAAACAGTTGCATGAAGGGGATCACGGCATCCCTAGAGAGGCTGTAGAGGGAGCTCAGCACCAATCCCAAACAAGCTAGCACAGAGCAGTTATTGGGGTAACCGTGGGAATCCATCCTTATCTGGCATCAGTGACCCAGAAGGGCAGTGGATGCTACTGACTCATAGGCGGAAAGACCAGCAGTGAGGTGCAGTCCTGCTGCCTGGGTACAGGTTGGGGGTGAATTCCAACCCTCCTTGGAGTAACCCACCCACAGCTCGATCAACCCAGACTACTATGGGGAGGATTAAAAATTCACCCAAAATACATTCTCTCTGGCCAATCTTTTTTTTTTTTTTTTTTTAATAAACTGCAGGCTGAGAACAAATCAGAATCTGATCAGCTGGTGAATTGAGCCAACAAGCACTCCCTGTTCATCTCTCAAGGAAGGAGCAAATACCACAGTCCTGGATATTTATTTTTTTTTGTTTAACAACATGGTACTTTTCTTAGGAGTAGCCCTGGGGCTCCTGCACGTTGCTCACGTGGCTCTCTCTTTTGCAGCATTTGGGCTTTTCTGAAAAACAACATTCCAATAAAGGTGCCCTCCTTTCTCTTTCTCCCCAGTGGGATGTTGTCTTCAGCTCCCCATAGGTTCCTTTACACAGAAGCTTTAAAATGGGTTATCAAAGGGTTCTTGGCAATACTTACACACTGAATTTCAATGGGTTAATCAGTCGCATCTTTTCTTCCATCTCTGTTAGCACTATCCTCTTACACCCTTCAGATCCTGATACATTTAACTGCAATTTAGCCACGCTACCGATAATCAGTTCTATTTATTTTAACACACTATTGGGGAAATAGAGTGGGTGTGTGCATTTTAAAAAGCCCCCTGCTAGATCTGATACCCTCAAACTCTGATATCCTTACATTTCACATGTCTGAACCAGCTATTTCCAGCTGACATTTACTGGTGCTCCTGAACTCCCCAATAGTCCCATGGAATGGATAGTCCCCCCGCCCTTCCCATTTGCTGCTGTCAAAACCAGATATGATATTTCACTCACAATTGGGATAAACTGCATCTTTCATGGTTCAATAAGTGATCTCTTTTATTCTGCAGAGGTTTCTATCCCACTGGGCTCCCCAGGCTTGTGTGCCTGCCTGGAGGCAGTTCTTGTCAGTTTCAGTGTTGTAGCTATGGTTATACAGGTGGCTCCCAAATAAATAAATAAAATAACTGCAAGAGAAAGAACTCCCTGTAGTGGCACTTTACCATGCTCATGAAATACAGGTTTTCTTTCATGTCCTGCTTTGTTGCTGAGGAGGTAGAACCTAATAATTAAAGCTATATCACAGCTCATAAAAGCATCCTCTTGAGCTGGGAGAAATCTGGTTTCTGTAGAATTTTACTCTTCCTAGTTAATTTGTGCCTGACCGTCCCATAGTCAATAATTTGCCTTGTTGTCCCAGTTTAAGAAGTTAACCAAGTTTCTTCTTCTACCACTGTCGGTTGATGCAAATTGATTTGCATCTGTATGTGATCATAAAGTGGCAGTCCCTGCCAGCCTGTTTGATCTCTTAAAGACTGCTCATTGAATTTGCATTTTTGTATAAGATGTGCTCTGCAAACTAGGTGATCAGACTCTGATGGATTGGAGAGAATCCAAAGCAGTTCAGGCTTTTGTGCAAACCTTTGAATGCCTCATAATATTGGTGTTTTTCTTAAAATGACTTTTTCCCCCACAGGAAACTATTGCTCCTCCTGCATCACTAAAGTAAAGAGGAATGTTGCAAAGTTCTTGGGCTCTTCCTCATGCGAGAGCGAAGGACTGGCTTGAAGGAGGGTCTTGCTAAAACTAGCTTGCAGGAGGGTTGTTCGGCTAGTACCTACATGCCTTCACAGAGTCCACATTCTAGAACCTGGCCTGCTTTGATGGAGACCTATGGTTCAGATCTCAAATTCTTTCCTTATTATAGCTGATTCACCAGAAGTCCTAGGGCTCTATGAGAACCATCCCTAGAGTCCAAGTCCTGGGTGAACGTAAACTGATCTGTCCATAGTGTGGCTAACTCTGCTGCCCACAGTTCTGCTAGTGTCCTTCACAGAATACCTGTATCATCTGGATATGAGGAAGGGGGTTCTTCCCTGGATACTAGTAGGCTCACAAGAGCATTTCCCCCTTTTCTTTGGGTTTATTCCAGTAGTGTAGTTGTGGATAAGCGTGTGTAAACAGAGTTTACCAACTTCTCATTTTAGGAATATGGCATTTACCATGGTCCAGTCTCGAGCGCCAAAAAGTTTAGTTCACCTTCACCCACTTCTTCTTCTTCTTTTTTTTTTTACCACTACACCGCTGGTATATCCTGTTTAATGTTGGGAGACCCCTCTGGAAAAGCAAAATGCTGATGGGAAACCCTCATGAAAAATCCAGATGCCACAAGAAGTTGCGTTGGTGATTCAGTAGGTTTTGCTCTTCCCTTTCATACTGGATGGGACCAGTGTCCCAGTGCGTGAAGAAGTATTGTGCTACTGGTGGAGGTACTGTCATATTCTGGGGTTCAATCCAGACCTGTGAGAGGTTGTGTCACCGCTTGCCCTATAGCCCTGAGTGCCTCCAAAGGCTGTGCTGCCAAAACTCTCTTGTCTGGACACTTCCAGCCAGCATACAAGCCTGCACTGAGTGTCGGTGAGTTAAGCAGCCCCAGGTCAGCGCTCTGACCCCAGCAGCCTGCCTACAATACCACAGTCCCACTCTGGTTACCCCGGCAAGATGGACCCTGCAACAGCAAATTTTCCCAAATCCACGTGCTCTGCAGTGGCCAGCCCTTTCCTGGAACACTCAGAGAAATAATAAGATTCATTTGTGCCTTTAAAGAGACAAAAGAACATCACAGCTTATTAAATTAACTGGGGAAAATAACCCCTTCCTTTCAAGTACAGCACTGACCTGGTTTATTGTAAAAAACAAACAAATTTATTAACAAAAGGACATAGGTTAAGTGATATCAAGTAGAAGAACTAAAGTTTGAAAGGATTACAAATAGATAAAATCAAATACACTTTCTAATGGCTAAGACCTGACTTAACAAGCTACAGTCTTTGTTCAAGGTAGTTTCCTTACCAGTCTTTCATCCCCAGAACTTTGACTCCCTTGGCTGAAAGATCCATTTTTCTAAGCTTGCAGAGCTCAGTCCAATGATATCAGGGCTGCGCAGAGGATTCAGGGAGCCTGGAGCAATGCAATTTAAGGGGCTCCTTCCATAAAAAAAAGTTGCAAAACTATAGAATACTATATTCTCGTGGGGGCCCCTGCGGGGCCTGGGGCAAATTGCCCCATTTGCCCCCCCCCCCTTCTGGGCGGCCTTGAGTGATGTTGGTGAGATGTGAAAACGTGTCCCTGAGCAGGCCTAGTCATTAATGTTTCTATGGCATCTTTTGCAAGAGTAGAGGTATTAGAATTTTCTGCAGAACACTAAATCTATCTGTGTAATTAAATTCTCCTTGAGGTTTCAGCTGGATAAAGTATACTACATTTTCTGTCCTGCAGATCTATGAGTGTTGCATTTCATCCCAAAGCTGGCTGGCTGCTTTTCAGAGGTGGTTGAAAATTCTTACTTCATGGGAAGGCCCATGAAGTCTGTGGTTTATTGTAGGCAGATATTCACTTCAGGAGACAAGGCCTCTAACACTTAAGGTTTGTTGTATATATTCCTGTTGTGGCAAGGCCCACGATGCTTGTGGTTTCTGCTGTCCTTTGGATGTTTCTCACAAACCACAGGTGAGTGAGCTATGCCAGCTCTGTAGAATAAGAATGGTTGATAAATGCGTCTCTGGGAGTGTTACTGCACAAGCCAGATTCTGTAAGAGTTTGACAGCTTTATATTTTATTTACAGTGTTTACATTTTGTAACTGTGGGAATGCTATTTGCCTAAATGGCAGAAAACGATTTCATATTTAATTTGTTCTAGTGGCACACATGGGGCTTAAAAAAATTAAAGTAAAATAAACAAAACAAACCCATAACAATAATAAAAAAAAATCCTGTCAGCTGTGTCTGAGGGCATCCCTCAGTACCTTAATTCTGAATTCAAGTGGCTAGGTGGTTCTACAAATATTCTGTTCTTGGAGAGCATGCTGCTCTGCCTGTGGCATGATTTTTTGGTGAGGCCGAAGGTGAGGTGCTCCTTAAGTTAACCCCACATTCTACTTATTATTTATATTTTGGCAACGCCTAGGAGTGCGAACCATGGACCAGGATCCATTCCTGCTAAGTGCTGTACGAACACAGAACAGAAAGATGATCCCTGCTCTGACCCCTTCCACCAAAGTGGGCGGGAGCGTATGGGTTAGGGAACACATCCATCGCTTGCTCCAAGGTTTAGGGAGCTAGTGCTGCAGTAATCCAAAGCCATTTCCCACATGAGGCTCTCCCTATAGTCTTTGCCTCAGTCTGCAAAGTGGCCCCCATCAGAGATCACAGGACTAAAACCTGGTAATACACATTCACGCACTGGAGTCCGGAGCTTTCTAGTTTGCCCTACAATCCTGATTGGATGGAGCATAGGTGAAGGGGAGAATTCTCAAATCCTTGGCTCTTTTAAAGAGTTATACCCTGCAATAGCATAGTCATTACATGTAATAACACTGAAATACCAGATCTGCTTGCAGGCACTGCAAAGTGAAGCATGGATCCTGTCTCTTGATGCTCACCTGAGGAGGATATGAACTGCCATATGCCTGAAGATGAAGTCAGGACAGGAAAAAAAAAATCATTCTTTCCATTTTAACTGAGCTGTATTAGGCTGCCAGTGTTGAGGAGCTTTTCAGCTCTGAAATATGACTTAATTATCCTTGCTGGAAAAACACAGCACAGCAGAAAGGGAGTAAAAAAAACAGAGTCAATTGTGCTGAGCATGGAAAAATATTCTGGCCACTTGCTTACTGTTCTTATTTGTGTCCAAGTCTTTCTCTATGGAACTGAGCTTCCATACCAGATAGGAAGTAATTCAGTGGTTGGAACTAGCATCTACCTTTGTAATAGATAAAATAACTTTCTAAAGGAGAGGCTGACTAGGCCTCAGTTTCCCCATCTGTAAAATGGAGCTGTTGTGAGGCTTAGTTCATGAATGTTTTTTAACTGCTCTCAGATCTTTGGGTGAAAGGAGTTATACGGGGCTGGCTAATAGGTGAATTGTGTTGGGTGGCATGAGAGCAGCTCAGCTGTATATGCTGTCATTTTAGTTGCTATCTGTCTGAGCATTTCCAGTGCACACTCCAGCAGGGTTAGAGTTGGTCAACATTTTTCCAGCAGGTTTTTTTTGCACTGGAAAATACTGTTTCATTGAAATCAAAACTTTCCATGGGAATGTGTTTATTTTGACTAAATTTCCTTTTGAAAAACAAGAGCTGGAAAAGTATTTTGATATAGTCGAAGCATTTCAACCTTCTCAGAATATGGAACAATTTGATTTTTTGTTTAGAAATGACTTTTTGTGTCAATGTTTATTTTATATTATAAAGTGCAATGTAAAGAGACAAAGTTGGAATGAAATGTTTGTTTTCTCAAAATGGAACATTGCGATTGACCTGAAATGAATTGTTTTCAAAAAAATTCATTCCATGAGATTTTTTTTGTTCTGATTTGAATGAAAACAGATTTTGAAATGCTGGAATTTCCTATTGAATAGAAATTCCAAATTTCGAGTAGCTCTTATCAGGTTATTGGTGTGTTCACATCCCAAACCACTACACCATCTAGAATGACTGTTGAAAGCCTGAGTGACTATAATGTTGGAAACTGCTGCAAATCCGAATTGAGATGCACTAGCAAAGCTGGGGGTGGGGCGGCAGATGGTGTCTCAGGAGCAGAATAGCAGAGGCTGCTGCAGGTCAGGAATGAAGTGCTTTGACATAGCTGTGTGAAAAGCCAAGGACTGCAGTCAAGAGAACTGACAGTTGAGGATTGAGTGGTACAGTTTACACACTGCCTGCTGGTCTCTACCATTCACTACTATCGATCACACTTTCACTTTCAGAGAGGTAGCCATGTTAGTCTGGATCTGGAAAAAAGCAACAGAGAGTCCTGTGGCACCTTATAGACTAATACATCTGTTAGTCTATAAGGTGCCACAGGACTCTTTGTTGCTTTTTACTTTCACTTTTGTGAGCACCTTTTTATTTATTTATTTATTTATTTATCCAGAAAAGGAAAAGAGGGACTAGAGCCTGGCCATTCCCCGCTGATGCTCATGAGGCAAGATTGTGCTTGTAGCTGTATGCTGTTATTTAGACAGTGAGATGTGTGTGTGGGCGCACGTATGTGTATACATAAAAATGAGAGAGCAAGATAGAGAGAGAGGTCTTCAGGGCCCCATTTATGCAGAGAAATTGCCCATGTTGTGAAATATGGTTTCAGAGCATGGGCAATTTTCCAGTGCTGATTGAACCTAGCCGTTTGATAGGCAGCTGTGTATTCCCTTTGGCATTGCCTTCTCTTGACTGCTTTCTGCTCTGACTTCTGCCATGTTCTTTTGAATTGGGTTATGCAAATCTGGCAGTTGTGTCTGTTTCTTAGCTACCTTCTACTTTCTGACTTGAAAGAAAAGAGGAGAGGGTTCGCTGTCTGCAGGGAAGCAGTTCTAGTCAACCTGAAGAGGCAATGTTAAGACTTTCCTGGTGTGTTGTGGCATGGCTCATGGTTATAAGATTTGACTGTCTGGATACTTGGCCTCCAAAATATCTCTGAGCGGTTTGGGTTAAAGCTGTACTTTCTAATTTAATTACATCAGGGCTAATAGTGACCTCTCTGTTAAGGCTGCCTGAAGTTTTCCATTACCAGTCCCTTGTTTTCAATCTCTTATAACTTCCCAAATTTGTCACCTTCTGAGCTGAACGTTTCCAGGCTTGGTCTCTCTGTGCAGGTGACTATTTTTTAAAGTAATAATAATAATGGTGGTAATAATAATTATAAGTTAATAATAATTTTTTAAAAAGTTTAAACAGTTATTTTGGGGCAGTGAGAAAATGGCGGAATATATTTTCCTCACTATTAAAGCAATACAAATTAAATCTTTTTTTGAACAGGCCTTGTGTTGAAACAGCTGTGGGTTGAAGCTTGGCCAGGGAAAGAGCTCTTATTGTGGAGAGGTGTCTTTTATGGGAACACTCAAAGTTTTTTTTGATAGACTCAGTTATGAATAATTGAAAATTGCACTTTGTCCACATGCAGAATCTTCTGAATGGAGTTTTCTCACTCACCTCAAAGTGCCTGGCTAACTTAAGTGCACGGTGAAAAATCTAGTGAATGGCACAATGAATGCGGTAAGACTTGTGCGTTTTGTAAAGAGACGAATGAATGGCTCCTAAGGCTTCGCTTACAGGAGAGGGGTTTTCTGGAAAGTGAATGGGATGGGGTGTTCCAGTGGAATTTAGCCAACTAGTTCCATATAATAGAGTTTCTTTTTTACATCTATGTTTCTTAAGAAATTTCATTAGAGAAATGTAAGATGGTAAAGCACTCCAATTAGGAATGTTGAAGTTATGTGTGTAACCTTGTCTAACTCACAGCACATATAGTAAAAGAACATGGTAATTAATTACATGATCACATATTATTTCTCAAACAATATAATACAGGCTTTTGTACTGTCTTAGAGTATTTCTTTGCTGCAGAGTTAATTCAAGTTATCTGCATTTGAGTTACGTCTCTTACATTAGCCTAGCTTGCATGAGAGTGGCCACATTGAAATAACACTTGAGCTGCCGGGGCCTCCCTTCTGCTGCACTCATTTGTGTGGCAGGCAGTAATGCTTTCAGTGCCATCTCTCATGGTTCCTTTCGCTGCAGTAAAATGATCTGCTCTAGGAATTATTTCCAAGTGCATTATGGGAGAAGCTGCTTGTCCTTTCTGGGAATATGTGGGGAATTGTGGGAAGGCACTGGTGCACTAGCAGCACTCCAGGGGCGCTAGTCTGTGTCCACCCTGCAGTGCAGTTCTTTTAGCATCTGCTGAGTTGTGTTAACCGAGGTTTTAGGCTATTTCCCCTCCCCGACCCACAAAAGCCACTACACTTGAGTTAAGGGTTTTTGTGTGTGGATGGGACTCGAGTTAGGGGCAGCAATCAAATTATAACTTGACTTAACTTTGCAAAAAACAATCCCCTGGATGCATGTGTGTTGCATCTGACAGTACTGCGTATGCTAGAGAGGGTCCATTTAAAGTAATTTTCAATGAAAATAAATTTAAACTACATACTACAGATTAAATACAGCCACATAGAGTAGTAGTGAAAACTTGCTGGTCTACTGAGGTCACCTAAGCTTGTCATTAAACTAGTTTTGTAGCTAACTTCCTCATGCTCCAAACTGCATCCAAAGAGATCTGTGCAGTTAGCTGAAAAGGAAACTCACGGCAATGAGTGGCTGTGCTTAGGGCATGCCTGCTGGGACACAGCTGTGCTGGGATGGCTTCCTGCTTTTCCCCTCTGGTAAAGTCATCAGTGCTGCAGGTATTAAGAGCTCTCCACTATAGAACTTGCTGGGACAACATGCTGAGTGGACATCTTTTGAGGCATAGGATATCCCTGGATTCTTGTAGATGAATCCTCTTACCATTTTGAATCTCTGTGTCTTAGTTAATGGGGATTTAGTCCTGTCAATTTGTCCCAACTCATCTCAATTTCCCCCCTTTCTTGTTAGATAAAGACTTACGCTGTCACATTAAACTTTAAAGGGGTTTGGATTGTTGTGTATCTTTTCTCTCTTCTAAATGTCTGCTAGGAAACCTTATGAATTAGGGGCAGGAATGGATAAAAAGATACATATTATCACTGTCTGCTGAAGGAGAAGAGGGCAATTAGATTCTCTAACCTTTTCTTCTCCTTTGCATTCTCCTTGCTGCTACTGCATTGGATACTCTTTGAGCTGCTAACCAGTGACAACACCATGTCAAATTTCTATAAGTCATGCTCCACAATTACATTACACAGTGGGAAGGATTTCTTGCAGCAGGGGTGAAAGTAACTTAAAGCAGTGTTTCTCAAACTGGGGCCGCTGCTTACGTAGGGAAAGCCCCTGGCGGGCCGGGCCGGTGTGTTTACCTGCCCCATCCGTGGGTCTGATTGATCGCGGCTCCCACTGGCCGCGGTTTGCCTTTCAAGGCCAATGGGAGCTGCTGGAAGCAGCGTGGGCCGAGGGATGTACTGGCTGCTGCTTCTAGCAGCTCCCATTGGCCTGGAGCAGCAAACCGCGGCCAGCGGGAGCTGCGATTGGCCAGACCCGTAGAAGGGGCAGGTAAACAGCCTGGCCTGCCAGGGGCTTTTCCTGAATAAGTGGCGTCCCCAGTTTGAGAAACACTGACTTAAAGGACTTACCAGTATGCCAGAGTCCTGAGCAGGGGTGTGGCCTCAACTGGAAGAGGCATGGCCTCAACTGGAAAAGGTGGGGCCTTTCAAGATTTAAAGGCCCTGGGGCTCCCAGCCACAGCCAGAGCCCCAGGGCCTTTAAATCACCCCGGATCTACCAGCTACAGAGGCGGCTGGGAGCCCTGGGGCTCAGGGGTGAATTAAAGGGCCCGGGACTCTGGCCCCGCAGAGCTCCAGGCCCTTTAAATCACCATGGGAGCCCAGCTGCTGGAGCTCCGGCGGGGATTTAAAGGGCCCGGGGCTCCCCGCAGTGGCTGGAGCCCTGGGTCCTTTAAATCACTGCCGCGGAAGCTGGTCCAATTCAGCACGGTGTACTGGCTCTTGCCGGTACGGCGTACTGGACCGTACCGGCTTACTTTGACCTCTGCCCTGCAGTCAGATGGAGGATAATTCTTCAGCACAGGTACTGCATAGGCTACTATAGGTGGCCTGATGCAAATCACCTCACCAGCCTCAGTATAAAAATGTGCTGGGGACATGACTGTGTGTTGGAATGGATTTCCCAAACTGCATGCTGTTACAGAGATTCTGGGATGCAGATCTTCCCACAAGAGTCTGAAATAATAGAGAGTAGCCGCCCCATGAGTGTCAAGCTGACCCCTCACCATCCCAGAATCCAGAGGGCACAAAGGTAACCTAAATCACCCTGTGCCTTCCATCTCCCAGGCTTCTCCCGTGTGTCCTGCAACTCCTAGAGACACATATGCAATCTTACTTAGTATTTATAACTCAGTTTCTTCAGTTTGGTTCAGTGGAATTTTAACACTGAATCATTTCATTTAAAATGTAGAGATCTTAATTAAAAAGGAAATCTGTGGAAGAATCTTCACCCGTATTGGAAAATAGAATCCCAGGACTGCAGAATTACAGTTTAAAAACTCCCTAACTAGTGTAACAGCAAAATTGAGCTCTTGGAACATAATGCTACTATGTGCAATATTCATTTATTAGGTGCACATAGTAGCACCTAATATCCTGAAATTGATCCTTGTGATGGATTGTTTGGAATCCACATTACATCATCAAGTTTCTTATCTTGCTGTCTTGTAGTACTTCAGACTTCCACTAAATTATGTCTCACACTGCTATGCCTAACTCTCCAAAGTGGTGTATAGAGCTTTCGTTGCGGCTTTTACAACTCTCTGTGACAAGGACAGAATTATGAAGCTTGGAAGCAGAAAGGTATTTTGAAATATAAGCACAAAAGATTCACATCTTTCCAAACCTGACTATAGCAGCTGAGTCTCAGTGGAAGAGATTTTTTAAGTCTTGGATCAGAATTTTCTTTTATCTAAAGGTATCAATTGTTCAGTGTTTTTCTTCCAGGTAAACTTCAGGTCATCATTACTAGAAATGTTGTAGTATATAAAAAAAAGTTTGGATTGATGGTGTGAAAAATAAATCTTAGAAATAAAAACGACAAAGTAGATGATCTGTAAGCAAATTTATATATCCATATTTTCCACATACTTGTATGGCTTATTTGTATATAGTCTTCATGTTCAGTTGTGTTTTTTGTGTATTTGGGAATCTCACTTGGATCCCTTTTTAATAAGAGATTTTTTCTAAGCATCGAGACTGGGGATCCCCTTTACTAGGCGCTGTATGTGCAAAAAAGAGCCTCTGTCCTCCCACGGCCCCCACCAAATTTACAATCTACATGGACAAAGCAGGCAAAGAGCAGGGGTGACTCTATGTTTTTTGCCGCCCTAAGCATGGCACTCAGGCAGCCTTTGGCGGCGTTTCTGTGGGAGGTCCGCCAGTTGTGTAGATTCGGCGGCGGTTCCTGATCTGCTGGTCCTGCGCCTTCAGCATACCAGCAGCCGAATTGGCACCCAAACCACGGAACCGGCAGACCGCCCGCAGAAGCACCGCCGAAGGCTGCCTGATTGCCGCCCTCACAGCGACCGGCAGCCAGCCCCCACCCGCGCCTTGCCGCCCCAGGCATGCTGGCTGGTGCCTGGAGCCGCCCCTGACAAAGACTAGGGGAAAGGAAGTGTTCAAGTGTTCATCTCCTCACCTCACAGAGGCTTGCCTGAGTTTGCACTGAAATTCAGTGCTGTTGCAGAACCAGCAATAGGGCTCAACTTGCCTGAGGCTCAGTGTGGTGCCTGAATTGCAAAGCTATCTTTCCTTTCTAAGGCCGTGGCTAGGCTAGGAAAATAGGTCATGCTTAAAAACATGTTACCTAATATTTTTAATTAACATTTTAAAATACTTCCTGATCAAGAGGAATCTCCACTGGCCTGCTACCCTTGGAGTCTGTCCCATTTGTGCTGGAACAGACCAGAAAATCTAGCCTCATGTATGCCATTGGCCTACAAGTATTATCTCAGGCATCAGTGGTTGTGGCGTGGCTTTTTCAAAGAGAATGTGAATGTCAGCTTCTCTACAGTGCCAAAGGGAATGTTCTATCCACATTGCTGCATGGACAAATTTCTATCTGAAAGGTCACGTGACCACTAATCAGAAAGCAATAGTTTGTGCATCAGAAATATGAAAATAGGTGGCTGTCGCTTCTGATTTCTTTATCATGTTAGCTGGAACTAATTGGCATTTAACAGAGCATTAAACCAGGAACCTAAGGGTATGTATACCCAGCAAGTAGACACCTGCGGCTGGCCGATGCCAGCCGACTTGGGCTGGGGCTGTGGGGCTGTTTCACTGCAGTGTAGACATCTGGCCTTGGGCTGGAGCCTGAGCTCTAGGACCCTCCCACACATCACAGGGTCCTGGAGCCCTTGACATACAGCAATGGAACAGCCCTGCAGCCCAAGCCCTGCGAGCCCAAGTCAGCTGGCCCGGGCCAGCCGTGGGTGTCTAGTTGCTGTGTAGACATACTCTTACTGTCTCAGGATGTCACAGTTGAAGTTCAATCTGTAATTTTATTGTTATCTGATCATGGTAGATTATTATTGGCACTGTGCAGTGGTTAGTGGAGGAATCATTCCAGAAGGCAGGAAGTTTTAGGTGCTTCAGTATTTGCTTATTGCTAACATAATGATGCTTTGCACTTACGTATTTGCATGAAGATCTCAAAAAATGCTTTACAAAGATGGTAAGTATAATTCTATTTTACAGTTGAGAAACCAGGGGCACAGAAAGGTTAAGGATCTGATTTACAAAGGTGACAAGCACTCGCAGATGCCATTGATTTCATTTTCACATGTCTGTCCTGCAAATGATTTGATTGACATCTCTCAGCTGGAATTGAAGCATAGTTTTGATTATCCATAGTTCTATGAAAGAACATGAGATAATATATCCCACTTGTGGCATGAAGGATTTCAGTGTTTCATATAAAAGTATGCTGTTTCTCCAGATTTGATCGCTTTTGGATTTGGCATTCCAAATCCATTGCCTCTACTGTATATGTTACAAGGTGAAAGTTCTTCACTCTTGACTGGAACAAGAGGGGCGATAGTAAGTCATTTCAGGTATGTTTCACTGGCAGCTACATAAACAGACAAAGGTGTCAATGAGAGGCTTATTTACATAAACGTACGACTGTATTTATCTTTGAGTCAGTTTCCAGATTAGAGTAAAATCCCTCAGGTGAGACATATGCTAATTGCACTGAGTTTTTAATTAGAAAAATGCACCATAAGCACAGTTCTTTCTCTCTCTCTCTCTCTCTCTTTAATATGGTGTGGGATAGGGATTCTGTACATCAGCAGAAATGTGTATTTCACCCTGTTGTTGTTATTTACTACTTATACATATTGTGACAGAACCTAGAGGTCCCAGTCAGGGATAGGGGCTCCATGTGATCTCTCTGTGCTGACACCATTCATTTTTCATTATTTAATCAATGTATTGAATAGCTGTCTTTGAGCTGGGATAGTTCCACGAGACTGTTCTTGTTGAGAAGATTTTTTAAATTTGCACATTGAAAAACTTCTTCATCCCAGAAGTTAAAACTGTAAACTGTAGGGAGAAGTGGAATTTTAACAACAACTTTTTTATAAAATAGATTTGCCCCTTCCCCAAACCTTGCCCAGAGGGAAAAAATAGACTACCTTCCTCAGATTTAGTAGTTTAGGTTTGGTGCTAAGGTATGAACCAAATTTAATTGTATTGGACAAGGACTTTCAGTATTAAGACACTCTAAATACAGAGCTGTTCACCAGAGTTTGAAATGTCTAATTTATTTTACCACTTTATAGCAAAAGAAGAAGGGAAGAAGGAAAGAGATTAAATGTAGCTTACTGGACTCATCTAGTTGAAATCTAATGCACAGCACTGAGCAGTAATTGATTAGACTTCTAATATGAAAAGTTATTACAATTTTAAAGAGTAGTGTAAAAATGGCATACTGACTCCAGGGAACTTAAAACAGGACTCCACATGGCTACCGGAGCTGTGGGTGAGATTGTCAGAAGCACTCCGCATTGGCCTAACTTTGCTCTCATTGAAGTCAGTGGGAGTTCTATCCCTGATATCGGTCGGAGCAGTTAGACCAAAGGAGAGCCCATTTGCAAATCCTACCGTAAATGCTTATATTGATTATTTTAATGGAAGTTTGTAGCCCTTTCCCTTGCAGAGACAGACATCAAAGGAGACTTGCCAAGGATCAAAAGAGAATTTTTCGCACAAAATTGGATCAGACAAGCTGAGTTTAATAAGACATTTTCAAAAATAAAAGGTTACCACATTTAAACACTGCTAAGATTTATTTTTCCCCAGATCCTATCTGAGAGAGTTTTGGATGTGCCTGGACATGCCTCCCTGCTGTTCTGTGTCCCCCTCCCTTCCTCCACCCAAGATGGCCTGCTAGCCCCAGTGGCCCCATTTTTTGGACTTCTTAAGATGTTCACTTTCTAGGTGACTCTTAGAAGATGTGTGTGGTGGTGGGACTGGTGAGAACACATAAGTTAGGGGAACAGCAGAAAAGGGGGACATGAATGGTATCGACAGAACAAAGGGCAATGGAAAAAAGAGGAAGCGGTGTGCAGCAGAACGAGGGGAAATGGAGAAGGGTAGCATGGGAGACAGCAGAATGGGAGGCATTGCTCCCCTTCTACAGCCCTTAAGAGGCTCATTCGCATGGAATGCTTGTTGGAGTCTTACAACTATTCTGCAAGCTTTTGTTGACTTGTCAGGGGACTTAACCCTGGCCCTGGAGCCCCGTGGAGAAACTCAAGATAGGGGTGCTGGATGCATAAGGGATGGTATACAAGAAGTAGAGAGATTGTTGTGGGAGTAGTGGACAAACGGTGTTTCAATGCTGGCTTTGGTGGTGGAGTGAATATGGGGACAAATCACTTTGGCCTTGAGTCCTGTGAGCTGGACTGGGACCATCACCAGAGTTAAACACTGGAATTATTATCAGCCTGAGCTTGTGTGCTAGGGAGTGGATACGTGATACATATTACTAATGGAGTGGGAGAGACCACCTCTTCCTTACAGTGACAGAATGTTTCACCATATGCTTTAATTCAAGCTGAAGTAGTGATTTGAAAAGTATATCCTAAGAGGTTTGTAGGAGCTTTTCCTCTCCTGATTTGGGATTAAAGGCTTGAGAACAATTTTCTCTTATCCTCTCTTAACTTTTATGTTAGGTAAGAGTAAAAGTCCCTTCTCCACCAGTCTTGATATTCAGTAGGTCTTGGCTTTGAGGTCTTGGGAAAATAACTTGAGCACAAGTTATTCAACTCCAGTGGATAAGTAATTGGAACCTGTTTGATTTGGGAATATCTCTTCAGCTCTTTATTCTCCAGGAGAATGGCTCTATTACAACTCATATCACTTGGAGAAATGAAATGGGAATTCCCAATAACTTGTTCTCAGAAGACGTGTAGTTATAACAACGCTGTATTCAGCCACCTGCCTTCCCAAGAGAGGAGTGGATTGTTGTGTGGAGCTGCCATATGGAGTCTGGTGCATTCATTCTCTGCTCTGGAGTGGCCTAAGTGTAGCATTGCTGTGGGTTCTAATTCTATAGCTTGCAAGTCAAGAGGCATGAACATAGGATTGTGGTGGATCTAGACATACCTTGTGAGGACAGGAGATAAAGGTCAGTAATTAGAAGAAAATAGGAACTTATTTATACTGAATAGTCATTTGTTGTGAGGCAGGGGAGCACCACAATTTCTTTTGAAGTATAGGACGGACATTAAAGGACAAGGCTGTCTTTAGAAAACTGGATAAGCCAAAATTCTCATATCTTAAAGGTAAACTGTATCAATTAATTAAAACAAATCTGCATGGGTTTTATATTTGCCGGGTCTCTTGTGCTGAAGGACCCAGGTGAATCTGAAGAGGGCTGTTGCACAAAGCTGTATCCTGCCCCTTCCCATAACTGAGAGTGGAATGAGAGTGCTGATTGTTAATCAGCATCGCCTCTTCAGTTAAGTGGAGAGAGCTGCAGCTATGATGTCAGCCTTGTTCAACATCCCTGATCATGTTCTCCAAAGTTCTGGTCAAGGTCCTCCAGCTAAGAGAAAAGAGGGAGGACTCTGATATATTTAACGTCGGAAGAAGAGTTTTAAAAAAGTTAAGGTCACTGTGTGGTGAAAAAAGGAGCAAAAAAGCAGCATTGTTCTTGTTATGCTTCACAGTTCAACACTGAGAATTAGCTAGTTCTACAAGGTTGCCTGTGGCTACTGGTTGAGGTGGTCATGCTTCTGGAAGATGTGACAGGTCAGGACTTATGGGAGAAGCTGGTTCTAACCAGCATCCTCTCTGGATACCCCTGCCTGCCTGGTTTGTATGAGATGTGCCCTGCTTTCCCTACCACTGGGTACTCCCAAGTGGAGATATCTGATTGGGGACCTATTGCCCCAGATTAATTCCTCTCATGCCAGTCAAATCCAGCCACTGTGCTGGCTCCAATCATTGCCTTGGTTTGTGGAGGGGAAGAGTCTATAACTTGCCCAGTCCCGTGAGAGTGCCCAGCAAAGGATGAACTTAAACTGCAAACAAGTAAAGGGAGGAGAAGGGCTCTCTTGCCTCTTGGTTTAAAATTCTTTTCTTGGTCTAAGTGAATGATTTGTTCTGGGAAGAGGTGGAATTGGGGTGTGTAATGTGCACAGGGAGATGGTGGGATGATGTTTCACTGCTTTCCGTGACAGGACATATCAGTCATTTGGGGATTAGTTCTGGTATATTGGTTTTTATGTTATAGTTGAGGAAAGCTCTTAAAGCCACAGCTCTGGTGGGTGATGAAAGACCCTCATAAGCTTGCCTTTTTAAAAGACATTATCAATTTTAAGATTTGGAACTTCTCTGGAATGGTAATTGTCCTGAGATGGGTTTTCACTCAGTGTCGGGTGGAGGATTTGAAGGTAAGAGGCTGTTTTTCAGCTCCAAGATCTCAGTTCAATTCCAAATGCTGAATGGATAGCCTTGGATGAAATGACCTTGTTGCTTGAACAGCTACCATGAAGACTTACAGTCCCATAGCACAGCCTTCAATGTGCGATGGGCAGAGTGCAAACAGAGGAATGCCATTTATGACAAACGAGGGAATCTCCTGGATGGACCTTACTGAATTAAGTTTAATATCTTTGGAGTCTATGTATTAAATGAACGGTTTACGTAACCTTGTGAGCTGGGGAAGTTATGTATTTCAATGGTATTGGTAAATACAGCTCCTCCAGGAACTGAGAACAGTCGGGGGTGATTAGTCAAAGTCATGCGAGTTGTAACATCTCCAGGGAAGTACCACCTCATGGAGAAATTCACATAAACTGTTCAAACTGGATTCCACAGGGACCAACAGACCCAGAAAGCATTTCTGAATCAATAACCTGGCGGTAAACTAATTGACTGGCCTCCTTTCTGATCCAGCAAATAGGCAGGAATGTTAGTGCAGAGAGGGTCCCAGTCTTTAGGGACGGCTTGGAAGGACTTTGGCCTGCTGAGGCCCCATAGGACTGTGTGCTTGTTCTTGTTTTGAGCAAAGAGTGTTACACGTTAGAAACCACAAGAAAATCTCTGTGTGGGGTTTGAAGGCCTACTGACCTGCCAGAACCTATGGTGGAGTTGGGATGATCTCTGGTAAGCTCGTTAGCATGCATGTTCTTTTATTGTTTTTAAAGTGTTTTCTCTTTATTGCTTTTACTTTAAGATTAAAATGTGCTTGCTTAGGAAGAACTGTGTGGTAGATTAACTGTGGTGTTTACCCTGTTAACCATCTCTGAAGAGAAGGCAAAAGAAGCCTGCTTAGGCAGCCTGTCTTTGACTGGGTTATCACAATGAAGACAGAGATCTGTTCAGCCTGGAAATATCCTCCTCAGAAGAGAGAGAGTTGCAGGTCTCCACCCTTGAGAGACAATGGCTGGGGAGCCAGAAGCCTGAAGTGGGTGCCCTTGCTGGACCATTGAAGAGGAAATACCCATGTAGTTGCCCTGCAGTGTGACACCAGTCATGAGCATCAGAGCTGGAGAAGACTGAATGGCCACAGGTTCTCCTACCTTGACCTCAGTTGCACTGCTCGCCAAGGAACACAGCCAGGCAGAACTTTAAGTTTAGCTGGTGCTGCAGTGCTTTAGGCAGGCTGTAGGCAGAACCTGTCCAGTACTTTCCTACCCTGTCTTCACTGTCACCATTGCATGTAGCACAGTTCTCTCTGGGTGGTGCATGGAGACTTCAGCTGCAGGGGAAGGAGTGAAGCTCAGAGTACAAAACAGAGGACCATTACAGCATCACCACCATAGCAGGAGGCTTAATTAGTGGTGTTTCCCCCAGGAGAACATTTATACCTCTTTTAATTTAGGTCTGAGTTGGTAGTAGTGTTGTCGGGTGTCTGGTTTTTGATCAGAAAGGGACCCTGGCGGCTCAAGACAGCACTGCCATTAAAAGTCTGGTCAGCGGTGCAGAGGGGCTAAGGCAGACTCCCTGCCTTTCCTGGCTCTGTGTGGCTCCTGGAAGTGGCCAGGATGTCCCTGCAGCCCCTAGGTGCAGGGGCAATCAGGGAAGCTCCGCATGCTGCCCCTGCCCCAAGCGCTGGTTCTGCAGCTCCCATTGGCTGGGAAGCTCAGCCAATGGGAGCTGCGGGGGCAGTGCCTACAAGCATGGTGCTGCCTGGCCACCTCTGTGCCTAGGAGCCAGGCCAGACATGCTGGTTGCTTCCAGGAGCCTTAGCCCCACTGTGCTGCTGACTGGGAGCGCCTGAACTTCCTCCCATACCCCAACCCCCAGCCCCAGGTTGGAACCCCCTTCTGTACCTTAACTCCCTCCTAGAGTCTGCACCCCAACCCCCCACTCCATCCCTGAGCCCCCTCCCGCACCTTAAGTCCCTCCTGGACCCTGGATGCTGCATCCCCTTCCACACCCCAACCCCCTGCCCCAGCCCTGAGCCCCCTCCCACACCCAACTCCCTCCTGGACCCCGGATGCCACATCCCCTTCCGCACCCCAACCCCCTACCCCAGCCCTCAGCCTGCTCCCGGACTCTGAACCTCTCGGCTCCAGCCCAAAGCCTTCTCCTGCACCCTGAACCCCTCATTTCTGGCCCCAATCTGGAGCCCATGCCCCCCACCCCAGCCCTGAGCCCCCTCCCACACCCAACTCCCTCCTGGACCCCGGATGCCACATCCCCTTCCGCACCCCAACCCCCTACCCCAGCCCTCAGCCTGCTCCCGGACTCTGAACCTCTCGGCTCCAGCCCAAAGCCTTCTCCTGCACCCTGAACCCCTCATTTCTGGCCCCAATCTGGAGCCCATGCTCCCAGCCGGAGCCCTCACCCCCACCCACACCCCAACCCCCTGCTCCAGCCCAGTGAAAGTGAATGAGGGTGGGGAAGAGCGAGCAGTCTATGAGCGATGGAAGGATGGGGGATGGAATGAGTGGGCCTTGGAGAAGAGGCAGGGTATGGGTGGGGCCTCGGGGAAGGAGTGGGATAGGGGTTGGGGCAAGGGTGTTTGGTTTTGTGCAGTTAGAATAACTGTTTTGCGAATGCAGCCACCAGGGGCTTTTCTTGCAGCCACAGCCTCCTTAGTGGTGATTGGGGGGTGAGGAGGGCAAAGCAGCGTCTTCTCCTCCCAGGCTGTCAGCAGGAGTTCCCCCTCTGGAGCCAGCTGGTGTGAGTTCCCCATCTTCCTGGGAGTGATACAGCTCAGGATTTCAGCCCTAGGGTGGCGGGCAGCATGCTTTGACTGTGCAGTGGCAGGCTTTGTGCTCCAGCACCGGCCTTGGGCTCCCCACCCCCCTATCGCCCCTGGCCCCTGCTGCCTCCCTAGCCACCTCCCCATCCAAGGCTTAATTTGTCCCCTTCTTGCTAGGACTGAGTAAGTCTGCTGAGAAAAGTGATATTTTATGTTTGTTAATATCACTTTTCTTTGCCTCCCTGCTAGCTAACAAGTCTGCTGCTGTGAAAAGTGATATTAACAAACATACAAATGTCACTTTTCATAGAAGCAGGCTTACTAGCTAGCAAGTCGGAAAAGAAAAGCAACCAAAAAAGCCTAAGAAACAGTAACAAAAAAGGACAAGAACATGCAAAGCACCTTAATTGTGTTTCTATTCTGTGTAGGTCCAGTAAAGAAACAGAGACAGCTGTATGTTATTTTTATTATTGAGTCTGCAAAAAAACTCTACATAAATAAATTACTGTGGTTTTGGACATGTATATATGCATATTTATTTGTTTTTCCCAAAGTTAATTAAGTATTTTAGGAAAAATTGTCATACCTGCCACCAGCAAGAGTAGATGGCCGCACTCTGAGGCCACCCAATTTTTTTTTGTGAGAACCCGAACTAGCTTAATATCTAAAGAGCAAAGGACTTATCTACATAAAAGACTTCACCCAGTTCAGCTCTTGTGCCTTTTTTCTTACCTATCTCAGGTGGAATTATGCGATTCTTCTAGTCCTAGACTGGGACGTGGGGATAGCACCAGGTGTATACCAGCCCCTTACCACCTTGCAAGTCTAACTGGGTTTCACGCACCTGCATTTCTTCCCTTCAGTAGCCTGTGACCAGTGATATAGTGACCAACAGCCTTATTCAAACAAAGAATGTTTTCATTTAGCAGTTGGAACAAAGCATTAGAGAAAAAAGGATTTTAAAACAATAAGCCCCCCCCATATTTAGTCTCATCTAAACTTGTACTTCACTACAAACTAAGCTAGATGGTCTGTCCTGTTAGGTTACAAGAAGTGCAGAACAGAACCAACTTTTATTTGCAGTGTTCTAGCCATGCTGGTCCCAGGATGGTAGAGAGACTAGGTGGATGAGGTAATATCTTTTATTGGACCAACTACCGTTGGTGGAAGAGACATACTTTTGAGCCATGGAAGAAGTAAGAGTGACTCTACAGCTGGGTGATTGAGTCTCTCACCTCAGACATATGAGATTGAAGTCCATGATCCAGTGACTAGTTATTTATAAATAAGTGGAATAGGCTCAACAAGAGGGACTGAGAGAGCCTCTTTCCAGAGAATCTCATAGCCCAGTTCTTAGGGCACTCACCTGCACTGTGAAGACCCAAGTTCAGAGCCCTTCTTGACCTGACAGGGGAAGGGGACGAGGAAGAGTGAAACTCTGTTTTTCACATACCAGGTACATGCTCTAACCACTGGGCTCAAGGTTCTAAGGATGGCTGCTTCCCCTCTGGTTGTCCTGTGAAGGACATGTAAATTCTTCCCCAAAACTATTTGACAAATTTGTGTCAAATCTGCAGATAGTTCTGGGTTGAGCAAAACTGCATTTTTTGGGGGACAAATAAAACTATTTTTCAGAAAAATTTCACCCATCTCTAGATGAGAGACCTGCAGCATCTATACAGAAGGTCTGGGGAACAGTAAGTAGGCCTCATCTACCTCCCCGAGCCCCATGTTGAATGCAGCTCCATGGCATGCAGAGGGGCTGCTCTCAGAGACCTCTGTGTTTAGGGAATCAGGACTAGGATTTGGCCTAAGATGTGCCAAACAGGCACATAAGTTTAAAGAAGGGAAGGGTGCTGGGGAAGGAAGAGTGATTGTGCCTGAGGGATGGAGTTACTGTTTAATACACTTTCTACCTTCAGCTTTGGCTCACCCTTTTGTTGTGGGTCACCTAGTGCATCACACAGGGGCCAACGCAGGGTTGCTCTCTAGTGCTATTTCCAATCTAGAATCCTATGTCTCAGGCAATGGAGCTTCCTTCACAAGATTAGCCCACAGTCCAGTGAATTTCACTGTCAGGAACATTTTCCTGAGCTTTAGCCAAAATTGTCCTTTGCTCAATTTAATCTCATTAATCTGAGGATGCTTTTCTGTGTTTACACAGAGCTGATGAGCAGGAGCAAACTGAACTGTTTGACGGTTCGCTAACCATCCCCAGTGCTGCTGCTTGCTGCTTGGATAAATGGGGTGTCTTTGGTTTCCCTCACTCACATGAGCACACAGCTGTTGACTAAATCTGGGCTGGGTGTGAGATGTGAGGAGGAGGAGAATTGAATGAAAAGTTGGTATAGCAGTGTATTTAGAGAGAGAGAGAGAAGTTGGTTAAAATAAAGAGAATAGGAGAAGGATTTGCTAGTCAATAAGTTTATACTTTGTTAGTGCTTTCCATCTGAAGATCTCAAAGGGCGTAATTTAAGAAAACATCTCCCTTCAGGGCAGCTGAGGTGTTTTCCTGAATGGGGCCAAAGTGCTGGGCAAACATTAATTATTTAAGCCTTCGCACCCCAACCTCAGGGGCAGGTCAATATTACTGCTGCTAGAGGTAAAGAAAATTGTCCAAGGTGAAACTAGGAATGCTGTAGCAGAACTGGGAATGCAGCTCGGATCTGCCTTCCAGTTCTGTACCTATGCGACAAGACCATCCTTCCTGTAACAAAGGGCTCCTTTCTGACTGGAATGTGAAGTGCTTTCTTGACTGAACCATGAGACATCTTTGAGCCTTTTAACCCTCAGCTCTGTGGAAAAAGGTTTAAGAAGGCCTGTTGGCACCATGCCAGCAGAACATGTACCTTTCAAGAACCCGGTGGCTATGTTGGTAAAGTTTATAGCTTTAGTGAGGCCTGTAATGTGAAGTTTGTAGTAGAAACAAACTCAGTGGGTTATGCTGGTGAAGCATGCATCTTCCATGAGGCCTCAAATATGGTTTTGGTTATGCTGACTGTGCCCTCAGAATCACAGCTGGTTTAGGGAAGTTACAAATTTTGGTATTTTAACCTGCCCAGCTCGTAATCCACATGACTGCTAGTGATAAAATAAAGACCTCACTGTAATTTTTAAGTAAAATTCATTTGGCTAAATTTATATGACCATGACAAATGGTCTTCTTCGCCTTAATAAAATCTAAGGAAATTCCCAGACAAAAAACTTTAAGGTAGTTATGTTTAAGAATATATTGCCCTTTACAGCAACAACGTATTATGTTTAACACCCTCCACCACAAAAAATGTTAGAAACGCAGGAAATTCACATATACACTGTGATGGGGCAAGGCCAGATGGCTACAGTAAAGTACTGAGAAACAGGTATGTTAGCCCCAGGCTAAACAAATCCCTAGTACCCTGGTAACCAAATGGCAATTGCTCCAGGTTAATCAAGGCACCTGGAGCCAATTAAGATCTTTCTAGAAGGCAGTAGAGATAGCTACTTTAATTAGAACACCTGCAGCCAATCAAGGCAGGCTAATCAGGGCACCTGGGTTTAAAAAGGAGCTCACTCCAGTCAGGCAGGGAGGAGCCAGAGGAGAAGGAGCGTGTGTGAGGAGCTGGGAGCAAGAAGGCAAGGAGCTGAGAGTGAGAGAGTGTACTGCTAGAGGATTGAGGAGGACAAGCATTATCAGACACCAGGAGGAAGGTCCTGTGGTGAGGATAAAGAAGGTGTTTGGAGGAGGCCATGGGGAAGTAGCCCAGGGAGTGGTAGCTGTCATGCAGCTGTTACAGAAGGCACTATAGACAGCTGCGATCCACAGGGCCCTGGGCTGGAACCCGGAGTAGAGGGTGGGCCCAGGTTCCCCCCAAACCTCCCAATTCCTGATCAGACACAGGAGGAGCTGACCCAGACTATGGGTACCACAAGAAGGGAAGATCACTGAGGTGAACAAATCCGCCAAGAAGCGCAGGACCCACCAAGGTAGAGGAGGAACTTTGTCACAACACTCACACCAAGCATACACGCCAAAAAGCTTAGAGGAAACTTAAATTACTATATATGTTGTTATAGTACAATGATGTTTTAAGGGCAATCACTTCCCGGATCCTTTCATCTGCTTCCTCATACGTATTTAAATAAAACAAGAAATGTGCCGGTAAATCTTGTTCCCCAAGTGATGATTCACAGAGACCTGGTTTCACTGCTGGAGTATTGCTGCTGTAGTGAGTGATACATATAACAGATTAAAAACACAGCAGGTCAAAGGGCTGCTTGCTCCTTAGCTATGGAGAGAACATAGCTACTGACATAACTAATGAAATGGGTGGTGTGGGCTGTGTGCGATACAACTTGTTGTCCATTAAAAGCTGCTGTCATTCTGTTCTCATCGCCTGTTTGAAATAGGTCTTTGGCCAGAATGTTCTTGCTGGGATCTGACCGACAGGGTAATAGTTGTGTTGGTGTGTGCTCTTCGTGATAAGGATAATTGTCTGCTAGGAACCTGACTGAGCCCAATAACTCTTCCACACTGGCCATTGGATGACAACAGCGTGGCTCGCTATCACCTTGGAGCCAGTTTTGAACTTGCTGCCTACTGTGTAAGGCATTATAGCCCGTTGTCAGTCTCCTGAACCTAGGGTGACCAGATGTCCTGATTTTATCGGGACTGTCCTGATATTTACTTGTTTGTCCCGTGTCCCAACCAATGTTCGGTTGAGATGCAAATTGTCCCAATATTTTGCCCTCCGGCGCACAGGCGGAGGGGGCTCATACCCCCAACTCCACCCTGGCCCCGTCCCGACTCTGTCCTTCTCTCCCCCATTGGATCCCTCTCCAAATCCCTGCCCTGGCCCCGCCCCTCACTGCCCTATTAGATCTCTCCCCAAATCCCCACCCTGGCCCCGCCTCTTCCCCAAGCACGGGCCACATTCCTCCTCATCTCCCCTCCCTCTCAGGCTTGCGTGAATCAGCTGTATGGCAGCACAAGCATTGCAGGGAGGGGAGAGAATCAGGACGCAGCAGCCAGCCCAGGGGAGGTGGAGGCAGAACGAAGGCAAGCTGGGGCGGGAGGGCGGGGCGTGGAGCTTCTGGTGGGTGTTCAGCCCCCACCAATTTTTCCTATGCTCCGGCTTTTTTTCTTTTTGTTTTTATTTTTTTCCTCCACCGCCGGCTCTTGGGTTTGTTTTTTTTTTAGTTGCTGCTCTGCTGGCACCTCCCTACCACCCTGCCCCGCATCCCAATATTTCACATCTCTCATCTGATCACCCTCCCTGAACCCCCTTTCCCCTCCCAGCCTGCCTTTTAAATCTGTTATTTGTTTAAAAGTCTGTGGAGTTCTGATAGTGTAGAGAGGACTGAGAGTCCTGAAAAAGGTGACATAGCTGGCAGACCTACCCTGCAATACTGAACCCCAGAATGTTGCTGCACCTGGCAGAGAAGATCCCTGTAATGCTGGGAGGGGGAGCCCCTAGAATGTTGTTGAACCTGGCAGGGGTGACCTCCCACACCTTCCAAAACATGAGCAGTAGAATAAAAGGCTGTCTGTAGCAAACCCCAAGCACTATCCCACTCTGTTACCTTTCTTCCACAAAATGATTTTGACCCAGATAATTCTGTTTTATCCATTCCATCACTTTTAATTTCTTTGCAGTCTACTTCATTGTTATCATACAATGCTATTCCACCACCTTTACCTTTCATTTCTGTCTTTCCTGAACAGCACATACCCTTCAATATCTGTTGTGATGGAGTAGGGAGTATTACCCTGGTAATGTTGCATGGGAGTTTTACTAGCTATTGTCTGCAACAATACTATATGGTGGTGGGATATAAGGGAGGGATGATACTTGAGCACTTAACCTGAACCCAGGACCAGGTGACACCTTCTGCCTGGGAAAATGGACAAAGGCTGGAGGAGGGGCTGGGGTGTGTGGCTGGGTGAGACTGCTGGAGGGAGCTTCAGTTTGGAGCTGGCCTGGGAAATGGAGGGAGGCTCAGAAGCAGGGTCTGGGCTCCCTACCCTCCGGCCCCCCAAGATGGACCTGACTGAGGGGTCCTGGTGTCTGTACCTACAAGCTCTGTTTTAGACCGTGTTCCTGTCATCTAATAAACCTTCTGTTTTACTGTCTGGCTGAGAGTCACAATGACTTGCAGGAAGTGGGTGGTGCAGAACCCTGACTCCCCCACACTGTGTGACACCTGTATTCCAGTCATGACTCCTATTTCACTATCTTTCTGCTATCCCTATACTATCTTGTTTACTTTCTGCACCAGTAGTTCTAGTTCCTCCATTTTGTTACCCAGGTTCCTTATATTGGCGTATAGACATCTTAGATTTTTCTGTTTGGCTTTGTCTAGATTTCTCACTCAATTAGGTACAATCATTCTTCTTCCGGTGTCGCCTACCTGACTGTTACTGTCTTTCCTCTTGATGTCCATTCTCCTACCTTCTGTTGTTCCTTTCTCTGTTGCTGTTTCCGCTTACTTGATTTTCCTCCTGCTCAGTGTTATAATCAGGTATGGAGATTACACAAGCATCTCCCACAAATTGCTAGTTTAAAGCTTTTTTAATCAGTTGTGGCAATCTCCATCCCAGAAGTCTATTTCCTTCCCTACTCATGAGAACAGTCCTCTGTCTGTGAATGCCTCCCAGTTGTCGAACACCCCAAAGCCCTCCTTATAGGACCAATGCCTAAGCCATCTGTTTATCATCATAATCTTGTCTCCCCTTCTCCTCTAGGGGCAGGTAGAATCCCACTGAAAATCACTCGAGCCTCCATTTCTTTATCTGTCTTCCCCAGCCTGGCATAGTCTTCCGTGATGCATTCCAGTGAGAATCTATCTGTATTATTTGTTCCCACATGAAGAACAATCAGTAGATTCTTTCCAGCTTCCATTAGGGTCCTCTTCAGCCTCCAGTCCACATCCCATATCTTAGTTCCCGGCAGACAGCACAGAACCCTTCTGTTCTCTGAATCTACTCTCGTGACAGGTCTGTCTGTCGTTCTTAATAGGGACTCCCTAATCATGCAGACCTGCCTCTTCCTGGTGTTGGTGCGATTCTCCAGCCTTGCCCCTTCTGTTCTTTCTGGCTCTCATTCCTCTTGTCTTTTGTGCTCACCTGCAGTCTTCTGCAATTCATTCTCTATCCTCCTGGGACTCCAAACTCTGATGATCTCCCTTGACTCTTTCCCTCTTCTTGTAGGACTAGCTGCTGTTCTCTTCTTCCTTGCCCTCCCACCTTCCATCACGCCTGCCTCTCCTTTTCCTTTTCCAACTCAGCAAACCAGTTCCTTAGTTCTATTTCACCTTCGCTAGTCAGTCTTTTCCTCTGCCTGGTTCTCGTAGTCACATGCTTCCACTAGCCACTTTCTTCACCCACCAGTCTACCCTCACAATTCTCCAGCCCAGCTTGCATCTGCAAGTCTTGAGTTTTCCCTTCCACCTCCTCTTGCCTTCCCTTCGTCATCTGCTTGACTCCCCTTTGAAACTCAACCATAGTTTCTACCTGCATCTCCAAACCTTGGATCTTCTCTTCCATCAGCTCCATCAGGCCACACGTCATATACATGAAGGACTTTTCAGGACCCACTCCAGGATAAAGTATGTGTCACAGCATCCATAGTCAGTCATCTTCATTGTCTCTTCCATTCTTTGGGTCACTACTATGGCTGCCTCTTTAGCTGTCCTCGCCTTCCCGGCTAAGCTCCTGACAAGGAGAGAGAAAAAACACACACAAAACAGAAACACAGAACCCCACACAGCGCCTCCTCTAAACTTCCCTTACAAACTCCTACTCAAACTCCCCTGTTCCTAGGGTGACCAGATGAGAGACATGAAATATCGGGACACTGGGGTGAGGAGTCCGCCGGCGGAGCGAAAACCCAAATAAACCAGAGGCAGTGGCAGAGGGGGGAAAAAAAAAACTGCTGGAGCACAGGAAAAATTGGTGGGGGCTGAGCACCCACCAGCAACTCTCCGTCCCGCTCCCCACCGCACCAGTTCACCTCCGCCTCCCCTGAGCGGGCTGCCGTGTCCTGCTTCTCCCCCCTCCGTCCCAGTGCTTGCACCGCCATACAGCTGATTCATGTAAGCCTGGGAGGGAAGGAGAAGGAGGAGGAATGTGGCATGCTTGGGGAACAGGCGGGGCCAGGGCAGGAATTTGGGGAGGGATCCAATGGGGCAGGGAGGGGGCGGAGTTGGGGCGGGGCCAGGGCTGAATTGAGGGCACGAGCCCCCTCTGCCTGTGTGCCAGAATGCAAAATATAGGGACAATTCACGTCCCGACCAACATGGGACAAACAAGTAAATATTGGGACAGTCCTGATAAAATCAGGACATCTGGTCACGCTACCTGTTCCCATCCCTGTTTACTGTTTCCTAGGGTTGCCAATTCTGGTCGGATGTATTCCTGGAGATTTCATCACATGACATAATATTTAATTTAATATCAATATTTAATTTCTGGAGACCCCAAGACAATCTTGGAGGGTTGGCAACCCTACGAGTGGTTTCTGTGCCACTGCTCCCATGGACCTTCTTGTCTTGCCCCAAAGGAAGTCCCCAGTCTCTCATCTATGCTCTCTCAGTGCCTGTCTGTCTGCTGGTGCAGCAGCATGACTCTCGGATACTGTTGTTCAGGTGTTTTTTGTGTTTGAATAAAGCTTTGTAGACCTTCACAAGAGGCCTATCTTTTTTCCCTAGGCCTGCCTATGAATGCTATTTCATCTATTGACAAAAAAATAGCTGAAGGAGGATGTTGACTCATTTCTAACCGCTGGCTGGCAGTCAACACCATCCTGGAAATATTTACCTTACTAGCAGTAGGAACTCCCTAGGCTATTCTGAAGAGACAGCTCTCTGCATAAAGCTATTTGGAAGGAGTGTTTTCTTCTTCCTTCAGTTCCCTTGCTGGTCTTGAGAGCAGGTGGGGCTCCATCACTCTGTGTGAAAGAAGCTGCAGCGCAGCATGTTTTTTAGGACCTCCAAAGTGGGGAGAATTTCCCCTGTGGTCTGGGGGTTTGAGGGTGTGGTGTCTGTTGGGGATGGGCAAGGTTACAGCCACATTCTCTGCACATGTATTTTGTCCATGAGGACATTGTTGAGTTGTTTGTGTTTTCTAATACAGCCATTGGAGTAACAATACTGGGTTATATATGCAGGTCCCAAACTATTCTGAGGCAGTGCTCTGTGCTGGCAGGAGTTCACAATGACTGACCAGGGTCTCTTAACTCATGCAGCTATTAAATAGCATAATTGCACTTTTACTACTAGATAAAGTGCACTAGTGGGGATCAAACTGTCATGGCTTCCTTCTTTTCTTTTCCAGAACTTGGAAGCCAGACCACATTTTCAGGCTTCTGTCTAGCATCCTTCCAGTCCAGCTTGCCCAGCAATTATGCATTTTGATGGGTATAAAATATGTTTATCTGAAGGTTTGTACAAAACTCAATTAACAATACAGCAAATCTAAAATTGGGCCAATGCTGGTTAGAGGGCTCCTAACTAATTTTGGACACTGCCATATGGTGATGTGACATCCTGGTGTTGTCTTCCTGATACAAGAGAGAGACTGAGGCAGAGAAGATGTTTTCTATGGAACTAGAAGTCAGGACTCCTGGGTTCTATTCCTAACTTGGCTGCTAATTAACTTTGTGGCCTTTGCAAGACACTTAGGACCTGATTTTTTTAAAGGTGCAGAGCACCTACAGCTCCCCTTGACTTCACCTGGAATTGTGGGTGCTCAGCGCTTCTGAAAATCTAGCCCGTAACCCCTCTGTGTCTCAGTGACCAAGTCTGCAAAGTGGAGATAACAACCATGACCTACCACAGAGGAGGCACCACTGATCAAAACTTGTAAAGCACTTTAAAATGTGTGGATTAAAGGTGGCTACAGATGGGCATATTTTTGGTTGTTATTATTACTGCACTACGATAGAGGGACAGATGAGGATGCAGCACCTCAGCATGTGAGATTTTGTTAGTTGTTTGAGCTCTCCAGGGTAATGTGTCTGCTTGAGCTAGCCAGCAATTTTGCTCAATGCCCGCCATCAACTTTAAAGGCTTCTTGGGTGGGAACTGTATAAATGAGGTTAATGCTTGTGATATAAAATTGCTATTACATTGTCTTCTTCACAGTGCATGGACTATGTCAGTTCAGGTCACCATGGTTTGGGAGTCTCAAATGCAGCTGTTTTTATGAGCAGTCCATTGTGTTGTGCAAGTACATTTTTGCTGAGGAAGCTCTCTCATTGCTGCTGCAAAGAAAAATATGGTCTGAGCTCCAGTTTTTTTGCCACCCCAAGTGGCAAAAAGAAAAAAAAAAAAGCTGCGATCGGCAGCACTTTAGCGGCTGCTCTGCCGCCCCTCTTCATTCTTCAGTGGCAATTCGGCAGCCAGTCCTTCCCTCTGAGAGGGACTGAGGGACCCACCACCGAATTGCCACCAAAGACCCGGCCGTGCTGCCCCTTTTCATTGGGCGCCCCAAGCACCTGCGTCCTGCGCTGGTGCCTGGAACCGGCCCTGGTCTGAGCACAGCGCTGGGAACCAGGAAAGTAGGGCTGGGGTTTTAAAAATGTAATTTTCTAGCTTTCTTTTAAAGAAAATACAAATACTATCATGTGCCAGCTGGCTCATTAGCAAGGTTTGAGCCCTAGGCCATCAGCACTGCAGTACAAACCTCTGCCACTTGCACTTAAGGACTGACTGTGTTAGTGAGCAGCAGCAGTAGCTGTTATCCTCTGTGAATGAGGCATGACGGTGGGGGTAGGAGAGGTAATGGATGCAGAAGTAGCCCCGTTTTAGAGAGCGTATATGTAACATTGGCCCATACCAGACCGTTAATTTTATGTTCTATCCTTTGGGTTAGTTATTAGCTTGTGACTTTGAGAGCATCTTGCTGGCATCTTCTTCTGGCTCGTTGAATTGAGGGGTGCTTTGGGAAAGTGGTGGGTTTTGGAGTGCACTGAATATGGCAATGGTTTGGCTCTATCTGATCTCTTTTTCAGGGAAACTTCTAGGGCCTTGGTTTCATTGTTGAGGCAGTTCTACTGATGGATCCCTCAAGTCTGAACCTGATCTCTGCCATCTGTAATGTGCTAGATGCCCATAGCTTACATAGCAGTTCTGGAAGAAGAGCCCTGCCTTGAGATAGCATGGATCTGTCCTATTAAGTGCTGTGTAGATCATTCACTGCTAGATGCACCTCAAGGTTCTGGTATTGAAGAGCCAGTGAAGGTTTTGGAGACCCATGTGGCATGCCTTTTCTGGCTGGTCCTGCTTGGGAGAGAGGCTGCTAATAGGTGTATTAGCTGCAACCTTGTGATCTTCCTTTGTAGTCCTCAGATGAGTGACTTGCAGTAGTCCAGTGGAGAGGTGATAGACATATGAACCACAGTAGTCAGATACTCGTCAGAGAGGAAGAGGTAGAGTGCTTTTGGTAACTGTAGACGGGAGAAGTGCTTCTGATGAACAGGTTCAGTGCGACCCCACGGTTGTGCTTTACCTTGCATACCAGTAGGCATGTACTCTCTGAGGGTGAGGTAGTAAAGTTTGCCACCTCTTCAAAGTATTCCTCTCCTCCATCTAAGATCACTTCATGCTTTCCCAGATTTAGCATGAGTCAGGTCTTCTTTATCCAGGTGTCAGTTTCCTTCATGCACTGGCATAGCTCTGACTGCACTGTAAGAGAATCTAGATAACCACCTGGGGTGGGGGTTATCACTATGGTAACTAAGCACCTAAAAAAGAACACCAAGTTCTGCATCATCTGCAGACTGCTGGCTTTGCAGCCCAGGCCCTAGCACTTGCACATTGACGTTAAATAATATCAGCAACAGGACTGGGTGTGGAGGGAGGAGCCACTAGCCATCATGACTCTTGGGGATCTCGCTGAAGGAATGAGCATCACCAGTTTAACCATTACCATTGACTCCCAGAAAGTCTTGTAGGTGGGTCAGCAGCTTCTCCTGTTTGATGGTGTCAAAAACAGCTGAAATATCAGGCAATGTGGGAAGTGTTTTCCTTCTGTCAATCATCGTGGAGAGACCCTACATTAGGCTACCAGTATCCTTTCAGTGCTCTACCCTGGCCTGAAGCCAGATTAGGATGGGTCTTAAGATATTAATAAAAGTTTCCTACCACCTTCTCAGTAATCAAGCCCAGGATTGTGAGATTGGAGACTGAATTCTAATTAACAAGATTGCTACGGCTGAGCAGTTGTGTGTGTGGAGGAGACTGTGGGTTATTGTGATGACGTTTTAATAGAACGGGGATCACATTTTTAAAGGTAGTTGATAGAATGCCTGCTCAGAGGGAGGCACAGTTTATCTTTATAAGCATTTGCCAAGGCATCCCCTGCTTAGCCAGGGAAGGCATGAGTACTGCTTGCATATGGCGTGTCTTTTGCAGCTTCCAGTACTTCCACCCATGGGACTGTGCCAAGTTCCAACAAGGTGGGCAGTGTGAGTGCTCTGGTGTGGTTTTTGCTGGGACTGTCACTGAGTGGTTAGTGGGGTGGGGTGGGGTTTTTGTTTGTTGGTGAAGTGGGAGAAGAGCTCCTAGCAGCTGGAGGTGATGAGGTCTGTGGGTGAGAGGAGGCAGGATGTTTCAAAGTACTTCAGACTGTCCATAGGATCACTGAATCCATCACTGAAATGTAGGCATCTCTGGAGTGGAGTAGGGGAGTTGTGCTCAAGAGCCCACGGCAACAGTGCATAACAGTTGGAGAGGACGTGAAGAATTCCACATCCAATGAAATTGCAGTGGTGTCTGGGAGGCAAAATGTCATTACTGAGGTAGGAATTAAGTTGGGACACTGACACTACCAGAAAGGAGAGAAGCTGTCCTGGAAAGTGCCCACCCTACTCTACTGGGTTCTGACCTAGGGCCATTCAAAACAGAGCGTTCAAGTCCTGATACCCCCCAAGCGTGTTTCCTGGGTCACTTCCTACCCTCGTTCCAGTCCCTCTGGCATCATGCCAGGGTAGGACCTGGGGTCCCTTTTGTGTTCCCTTTGAGTTGTCTCCAGAGTCTCCTCCGCTGGCAACAGCAAGTCATTCCTGTGGTCAACTGGCTTCCCACAACACAGCTAGGAGGCTCAACCAGAGCAGTTTGGAGTTGTGGTGGCTTCCCAGCAGGGGGCTGCCACACCCAAATGCTCTCCTCCTCAGTCCACCCAGAGTGGGCTGAGCTGCTCCCTTTTGAATGCTCCCTTCACCATAGGCTGACCAGATAGCAAGTGTCAAAAATCGGGACAGGAGGTTGGCGGGGGGGGGGAGGGGGAGGAGGGTAATAGGTGCCTATGTGAGAAAGACCCCAAAATTGGGACTGTCCCTATAAAATCAGGACATCTGGTCACCCTACTCCACCAGGAGCATGCCCAGCAGTGGTGAGGGGGGCATGGCCTCTGGGACCCAGAGCAGTCCATTAATCCTCACCTCTCCAGTGTGGGGTTGGTACACCCTGTCACAGGCCCCCAAAGCCATTCAAAATAATGAGATTTTTAAAATAATAAATTTTGGATCTTTATGTGTGTCTTCTGTGTTTTTGAACCTTTAGCTTTCACCTTTCCCAGCTTTCTTCTGCAACACAGAGGGCTAGAAACTTATTTTTTTAAATGAAAGCTGAGATTCTCACATAATCATGTGACTCCAGGAGCTGAGTTTTTAAGAAAGACACCAAATATTGCAAGATCCACAGTTAAAATTGCAAGAGGTGACAACACTGTGACTTGTGTATACTCAAGTAGATTACTCAATTAAATATCCTTGTGATGAATGGGGATTAATAGATTTTTAAGGCTGAAAGAGGCCATTCTGATCATCTAGTCCAGTGGTTTTCAACCTGCAGCCCGTGGGCTGCCTGTGGCCCAATCAGCACACAGCTGTGGCCCATGTGACATCCTCAGTGCCAAAAGGGTAGTATATAGCATGTGTGGATGTTGCCCACATAGCACATAGAGAACTGCATATGTGGCCCACAATGTTAAATAGGTTGAGAACCATTGATCTAGTCTGATCTTCTACATACCACTGACCACAGAATTCCTCCAATGATAGCTTGTGGCTCTACAGTTCTTAACATGCAGTGTTCCCTTTTGAGCTGAGATGATTGTAGAATTCAATTACTGATATTTTGGCTATACCAAGATATCTCAGAACTCTGCCAAATTCTTGACTTTGCTGTTAACACCAACTCAGTAGTTCTACCCCGACAATGGGTTTAGGAAAGTACCAAACTCTTTCTTAGTTGACAGTGATTAAAATGCACAGCAGGAATGCAGTTATGGGCCTTTGTTAATAGTGCAACTGAAATCTGGTGTAGCAAAGGCCTGAGCAGCATAACAGGGTTGTTTTTTAATTTTTGACAGGCATATATGAGCCTGTAGCAAAGTGAGACTTATTGGTGTGGCACTTCCTGCTGGTCATCCTGGGAATTAGCTCTTCCAGCCTGGAGCACCCTCTGCAGGCCAGTGTCTTGCCTGCCGCTGGCCCCCGCCTTGTCCCTCCGAGACCCCGGTGCTCCTCTATGTCAGGGTTCTGCCCCCAGCAGTAACCCACAATCTGGGTCTCCCCACCCAGGGGAACCCCCAACCTTCTATCCCCACCTTGCCTCAGTGGCTACTGCCAGTCCCCATCTAGCCCCTGCTTACTGGGGCAGGCTGCAGTCTGTAAACCATACATACAGCAAGGGAGGCTGAACCAGCTGCCTCTACCTATTCCCAGGCTACACTTCTGTAGCCCCAGTACCTTTTCTGGCCTTTAGCAAGGCCTGCAGCCAGGGGGGGTTTCAGGCTGGAGCTCCCCCAGCTCCTCTGGCCTTCCCCCAGCCCTGCTCTACTCTGGGTACCCTGCTCAGCCAGCAGCCAGGTCCTTCTCTTTCTACAGCTAGAGAAACTCTTACAGCCTCTGGCCCTCAGCCTTCTTATAGGGCCAGCTGTGGCCGCTTCCCCCAATCAGCCTAGCTTTTCCCCGCCACAGTCCTTTCCCAGGGCTGTTTTAAGCCCTTCAGGGCAGGAGCGGAGGTGACCGCCCCACTACAGAGGCCATTGCTCTGCTTCTTATTGGTATGCACTATCCTTGATTAAATTTGCAATGGGTTTGTGTGAATTTAATGCCATTGCAAATGGAGAGCCAGGCAAGCACTGAGGGTCTTGTCAGTTCAAATTGATTGCTTGGAATTGAAGCAGCACAGTAAGTGAAAAATTTAATCAATTCCATTGAATTTCATTTGGCTTCTAAACAAAATGCCAACGGCCTGATATTCTCAAATCTCTGCTGACAAATGGACAATGAGCTTTTCACCAGTGGAAAAATATGCTGCATATTACAAACCTAAGTGCGTGTGAGCTAATGCATGTCAGAGCACATATGGAATGCCTTGCACCAGAGTGTTCATTGTGTAATAAATCTGTGGCTGTGTATGCCATGGATTTATCACCATCGTCATCAGGATAAATAGCATCTATGCAGAACTGAGGATGAAAGCCAGGGCTTTTTGGCTCCCAGAATGCAGGCATTTACCACTTGAGTTAGAGGATAGCCAAGGGCTTGTCTTCACTAGAAAATCCAGTTGTGTTAGAACACAACTTTGAGGAGTTACAAGGCTTTTTTTCAGTATAGACCAGGACAAGTTGTGTTTGACCATTGTCAGCTTCTTGTGCATAAGTCTGTGGTCCAAGCAGGTTGACCCATAGCCAGCTGACATGATGTTAGAGATCCCCTGGCCCTGTCTACACTTACTGCCAAAGTTGCGTTTAACATCATGTTAGTTAACATGACTTCTCCAGATCATGTTCTTACATGACCTAATTTTCTAGTGAAGACAATCCCATTTCTTGAAGTAGTGGCAGATGGCCTGTGGGCCAGCCTCTAGAGAAACAATTGTGATCTCTCTCACTGACCCAGGACATTACATTGGCTTCTGGAAGTCGGTTGCCACTGTTCCCTATGCTCAGGGCGTGTCGTATTGCATGCTGCATAGAGGGGTCAGAGAGATTATTTGTGGTGGGCCAGATCAGCATTTCTCTGGTGGCCCCAGCAATTAATTAAAAGGGGTCGTGGAGTAGTTTCTAGCCCTTATGATTTTGAATGTACTGTAACCTGATGCTGCTTTCTCTGACTGAATTTACAAGACCCTCAGACAGAAACAAAGCAGAAAGGGCCAAATAGTGGTCTCACTGAAATTCGGGTTGCCAGGCATCTGGTTTTCGACTGGAACGCCCAGTCGAAAAGGGACCCTGGTGGCTCCAGTCAGCACCACTGACCAGGACACTAAAAGTCTGATTGGCAACACAGCAAGGCTAAGGGAGGCTCCCTTCCTGCCCTGACTTTGCATAGCTCCCAGAAGCGGCAGCATGTCCCCTCCTCCAGCTTCTAGGCACAGGGTCAATTAGGGGGCTCTGTGCACTGCCCTTGCCCCGAGTGCCGGCTCTGCAGCTCCCATTGGCTGAGAATCATGGCCAATAGAGCTACAGGGGTGAAGCCTATGGATGGGACAGGTGCGGAGCCAGAGGGACATGCTGGCTGCTTCTGGGAGCTGCTTGAGGTAAACACTGTCCATAGCCCACATCCTGCACCTCCTCCCACACCCCAACCCCCTGGCCCAGCCAAGAGCCCCCTTCCACACTCAAACTTGCTCCCAGAGCTTATACCCCACACTTTCTGCTGCACCTCAACCCCCTGCCTCAGCCCTGAGCCTCCTCCTGCACTCTGAACCCCTCTGCCCCAGCCTAGAGCCCCTTCCTGTACTCCAAAGACCTCATTCCTGGCCCCACACCAGAACTTGCGCCCCCAGCTGGAGCCCTCACCCCCTCACACACAAACTCTGCCCCAGTCTGAAGCCCCCTTCTGCATTCCGAACCCTCGGCCCCACCCTCCAGCCCATAGTCCCTTCCTATACCTCAAACCCCAGATACTCAGCCTCACCCCAGAGCCCACACCCCCAGCCGGAGCCCTCACTCCCTCCTTCACCCTTGCCTCAGCCCAGGGGCGGTGCTAGGCATTTTGCCGCCCCAAGCACAGCAGGCAGGCTGCCTTCAGTGGCTTGCCTGCGGAGGGTCAGCTGGTCCCGCAGCTTCGAAGGACCTCTCGCAGGCACTGCGGGAGGTCCTCCTAAGCCGCGGGACCAGTGGACCCCCCACAGGCAAGCCACTGAATCCCCGGGGATGGGGAGCCCCCGCAGGCAAGCCGCCGAAGGCAGCCTGCCTGCCGCCCTCGCGGCACCGGCAGAGCGCCCCCCGCGCCTTGCCACTCCAAGCACGCGCTTGGACGTGCTGGGGCCTGGAGCCGCCCCTGCCCCAGCCCGGTGAAAATGAGCAAGTGAGTGAGGGTGGGAGAGAGCGAGTGATGGAGGGAGGAAGATGAAGTGAGCAGATGCATGACCTTGGAGAAGGGGTGAGGCTTCAGAGCAGGGCAGAGGGCGGGGCAAGGTTGTTTGATTTTCTGCAATCCAAAAGTTCGCAATCCTAACTGAAATCCATGGCAAAACCCCCTGATTTCAATGGGAGCAATCCTGTTAGCTTTAGGGTACGTCCACACTGCAGTTGGGTTGGGTACTGCAGCATGTACCCGAGATAAACATACTTTAGCTAGCTGGTGTGCCAATAGCTGTGAAACGTCACATGCTTCAGTGTGGGTTGTACAAGCCCTCCTGGAACACTCTGTAGTTCTTCAGGCAGCTTGCCCGCACTGAAGTCCATGCTGCTGTGGTTTTACTGCCATTGCTATGTTAGTTAGCTGGATTGAACATGCCTATAAGATGCAATTGCACGCCCCTTCCCAACTGCAGTGCAGACATATCTGAAGAGAGACGTGAGTTGGCCTGCCCTCCTCCTGCCAACCATGTGCACACATCTCTGAGAGGTGTGATCCATGTTATGAACTCTTGCTGTGTTACTGTGTGTCTTTCAATATTGAGTGCTTTTCTTAAAGCCTCAGCTGCTGGAGACAAGTAATCAAGGGAATAGCTCAGCTTTACTTTTCTAACATCACAGTTAACCCTCACAGTTGCAGAGGAAAACTTCAAAATGTGACCCCAGTGCACCCTAAAGGAACAGAAAGAAAGCTCCAAACTTATTCATTTAAAATCTCCTCATTTTTTAGCACTTGGGGTTGGCCTGGCCCATTCACCCCAACTGGTGTTAACTTAACCCTAATGAGGATAATTTTAAATACCTATATGGTTAACTATTTCACTGCTGATTACTTTAGCACGAAGTGTTCAGCTACTCTGGGACTGTAGACAGATAGTTAGCAGAAAAGCAACACAATATTTTTTTTTCAATTACTCCCTGGGATTCACAGTCTAGGAGCCCTCACCAGAGAGCTGTCATGGGCCTGTAGTATGAAGAATGCTTTTGGGCTATTTTATTCTGAATTAAAATAAAATCATAAAATATCTTTAAAACATGAACATATGTTTGGTTTTTTTACTGCACTTCCACTGCAGTCCTAGGACAACGTGATGTGGCTATTAAATTCCAGCTAGTGCATTTGCAGTGCTATAGATATATTACACTCCCTAACTCGGCCTATTTTATCCATTTGAATTTCTGTGTAAAAAGAAACCAGAGGCTATTAAGCTTTGTCTCCCTTCTTGACTCAAGGCTTATAAAGATGCATGCAAAACCTACTCTGATTCAGTGACTGCGGCTAGGTCTACCCTACAAACTTACATCAGTATAATAATGTTACTCAGGAGTGTGAAAAATCCACGCCCCTGAGCAACGCAGCTATACCAACATAACCCATGGTGTAGACAGCGCTATGGCGATGGGTGGGCTTCTCTCGTCAACATAGCTACCACCTCTCACAGAGGTGGCACAACTGCACCAGGGCAGCATTTAAATGTAGACCTGCCCAAAGATGTGCTTATTTCCCTCTAGGCGACTGTTTGATTCTCTCTTGCTGTCCCCTGCTACACCATCTCTGGTCAGTCAGTCATTCAGACTGACTTTTACCCTCGTCTGCCAGAAGAACACAAGTTAACCTGAATGATCCTGCAACTTGACAGGTCTGAAGTAGCTTCCACCTTGTCTGTGAACCAATACTTCCAGGGACACCCGTCACTCTAGACAGTCATGATTCAAGCCATTTGAGTTCAAAGGGACTAGATTAGTAAAACAGCATGGGAGATACATACATATGCTGTCTGTGCAAGCAGTGTGGGTGGGGATGTGAACATACGTCTTACATGACTGATGCTTTTAATTGTTGTCTGCAGTGTTGTTGTAGCTGGGTTAGTCCCAGGATATTAGAAAGACAAGGCGGATGAGGTAATATTTTTTATTGGACCAACTTCTGTGGGTGAGGGAAACAAGCTTTCGAGCTTACACAGAACTCCCACAGGGCTCAAAAGCTTGTTTCACCCACAGAAGTTGGTCCAATAAAAGATATTACCTCACCCATCTTGTCTTTCTGATATTTTTAATAAAGTCCTAGCCCTCGTTCATGTGAGGTGCCTTGTTGACTTCAGTGGACTACTGACATGATCATGTAGTCCTCATTCAGGTAGCAATAGTGTATCAAATCCTACCACCCTTATTTAGCTCCTTACTCAGGCAAAACTCTGGCTTGGATGGGACTGCAGGATTTTGTCTATGGTGCACATTTTGAAATGGGGGCACCCAAGTCTGGGCTGAGGAGCTCAAGTCCAGCATATGGGCGCTTAATGGCGATTTGAGTGTCAAACATTTGGAAAACCTCTTCCCTGCTTACAAATACATTTTGAAAGAAACCACCCTGTCTGGAAAAACCATGTGGATGTCTCACATTTAAAAATGAGATGCACGTTCTGTGTGTGTATGTAAAATATACAAGATTGATAGATTATCCCAGAAATAACTTCCCTTTCTATGTGGCCTTTTGTTCCCAGAACCCAACACCACTTCACAGATTTTATATATAAAATACAGATAAACATTAAATAAAACATCTCTAGACCATAAAACACATTAGTACTTCACAGGTTCTGGCCATGTAGTTAGACTTTGATAAAGGGCTTGCCATGTGATGCTTAACAGATGTCTGAACTCAGACAGTTCTCTGGCTGAAGCCTTCATCTTTGAAGCTTGTACTCAGCTTGTTCCCACTGGGATCTCATTTTGATGGTGCTGGCAGGAGTCTTGCTGAGAGTTTTGTTCCGTGTCCAGTGTGGATGTTCTAATCCCTTAGTTATTCCATGTGTGCACTTTCACCTCAGTCTTGCCTCACTGTGGCCAGATGTCATCAAGGAAATTTACAGTCTAGAGAGGTGTTCTCAGAAACAGGAGCGACTTCAGACAAAAACAAAAGACGAACCATGACACAAGCTTCCTTTTCATGCTGTTACTCAGCATTTTTGAAGAATCACCTCTGCTCTGTTGTTCAGTGTCTTTCCATGTTTCTATTTTTTTTTCCACTAGATAGTTTTAGAAAAATCCTTTAAACTATAAGAAATGAACAGGAATGGCAACCTTTGTATAGGAGCAAGAATTTTCCAAAACCAAAAGTGCCCATCCCCATCAGTAGGATCAAAATCAAATATGTGTGAACCATATTTGTGTGTGCGTATATATGAAATACACATGCACTTTTTACATAATTAAATTAAAAACTCAAACACTGAACTATATACAACATGTCTCGTAAGATGTTAATGTGTGCATTGGAGATAGGTGCAAATACTGAAATAGATCTTGGGCAGTCACTTAACTTCACCTAGGTCCTGAACCTGTAAGGTTCTGTGCACTCTCATTTCCCACAGAAGACATTTGTAGGTGAAGGCACTAAACTATCTTTCAAGTTCTAGCCCTTGCTCACCACCCAGGCCGGGGTGGTGATTAAGCAGCTAATGACATAAGATAACAATGGTTAATAATGTTGTTTTTAAATAGGTGAGGAACAGAGAGATGCACTTCCATTGTATTTTTCATCTCCTAAATTGTTTTGAGGTTAAAGAGTCTGTATCATTGAGCAATAAAGCATGGCATAGACAATACAGTGTGTCTACTGCATGTAAGACTCCCTTCTGATCTTATAGAACTTCAGCTGGTATAACTTACAAACCAAGGAGCTAGAAGAGCAAAGTTGTAACAGGAAAATCAGATAACGTGAGGATGGAAGAGAGCCAGCCCTGCTCTATTTTCTTCTGATTCTTCGGAGTACAAGCCAAACCATTCTTAAAAGATGACTTGATCATGGTCTGTAAGTGTCTAGATGGGGAAGAGTTTTCTGATAGCTGAGGACACTTTAATCAAACAAAGATATAACAAAATCCTGTAGCTGGGAGCTGAAGCTAGACAAATTCAAACTGGAGATAACAAATTTTTATGAGTGAGGGTAATTAACCATTGGAACAACTTTCCTAGGGACATGGTTGATTCTCCATCACTTGAAGTCTTTAAATCAAGCCTGGAGGTTTTTCTGAAAGATAACTTCTAGTTGAACTAGGACATATGGGCTGCTTGCAGGAATCATTGACTAATGAAATTCTATGGTCTGTGGGAAATCAGACTGGATCATCATGAGAGTCCCTTCTGTCCTTACAAATCTGTGAAACTTGTGACTTCCTTGCACCCACCTGTCAGCATAGACTGCCACACATATCACCTCTCAATTTGGTCCTTTAGTTTTAGTCCTATACATGAGGCCTTGGAATTAAGGTTGAATATTAACTGCATTTCCCGGTTTTGAGTGCATGCTTTCTCTTGACTTGAATGCTGTATTGACCTTAGGGGTGAAATCCTGGCTCCATTGAAGTCAAGGGGAGTTCTGTCACTGATTATAGTGGAGCCAGGATTTTACTCTAGATTTGTATGTGTGCAATTTTCTTGACTTGTTTTTCTTTTCTATATAAAAATTCATGTAAAATGTTACTGTCACACTGTCTGGAGTGGCTCTCAGCTGTGAGTGCCAGCCTCAGGGCAGACTGTCAAAAAAGCAGAGCTGAGACCCCAAACTGATTGTGTGTTCTGTAATTAGATTTAACCAACCAAGTAGCAAGTGTGAACTCCTAAACAGTGACGGCTCTAGCAATTTTGCCGCCCCAAGCACGGCGGCATGCCGCGGGGGCACTCTGCTACTTGCCGGTCCCACGTCTCCGGTGGACCTCCCGCAGGCTTCCCTGAGGGGGGTCTGGTTGTCCTGCGGCTCCGGTGGACCTCCCGCAGGCGTGCCTGTGGATGCTCCACCGGAGCCGCGGGACCAGCGGACCCTCCGCAGGCATGCCTGCGGGAGGTCCACCGTAGCTGTCTGCCGCCCTCCCGGCAACTGGCAGAGTGCCCCCCGCAGCGTGTCGCCCCAAGCACGCGCTTGGTGCGCTGTGGCCTGGAGCCAACCCTGCTCCTAAAGCACTATAACAGATTTACCATGGAGTCACAGACAGTCCCCTTGGGCTCTCCAGTCTGTCTTGCCACCCAGGCAACCTGGAATTAGTGATAGATGGTTGATTTACACCAAAAATCACAATAATATTCAGGGCACTCCCAATCTCAAGGACCAGTCCTTTACGTCAGGTCAATCTGCACCTTAGATCTTACTGCAAAGACAATGCATGTAGCCAATCCTATAGTAAACTACCTAAAGATTTATTAACTAAGAAAAGATATGGAGAGTTATTACAAGGTTCAAGCAGGAAAGCATATATATGCAAATGAGTTACAGTCAGTGGTTCCAAAAGGTGACAGAGTTGTAGTAATCTGTCAGCTGTGAAGGTCTTTTAGGGCTAAAAGACAGATTGGCCCTAGGGATCTCTGCTTCTGTTTCATAGCGTCAGCCCTGGGAGAATCCAAGCAACAAAAGAGGTTAAACATTTTCTTATCAGCTATTTTTCTTTCCTTCTTCCAGAATTCAAGCTGATGGCATGAGCCCCTTTGCATGCATCCTCTTCATGAGTGTGAGGAGGCAATTTAAAAAGTCTTCGTATTGCGATGTCCCACAATGGACCATTTAGTTTTGAGAGTCCTTCTTGATGGACGGGAAAACCACTCCTGACTAGATTCACAGCTTCAGAGCAAACATTTTTTACAGTTACAAAGCAAAACTTAAATATGACCTTATAGCATGTGAGAAAGATATAAATGAGATTAATGCATGCAGCAGCCTACACATATTTCTTAACATCTAAACACATTGTTATAAGTCCAGTACACATCGTAACCATACTAAGACGCAGGTGAAACAGACTGGTTTCCAGTAATGAATTTGTCAGTGCTCAGTGGAGGCTTACAGCCTTGACAAAAGCTGGCATCTGGTCTGCTGACCGCACCCCTCTGGCACCGGTTAAAGCTACCTGGAGGGTGGCCAAAGGGCCATTGCAGCCATGCCTGTGCCACGTCCCGCATTTTTCTGTGCCACATCCTCTACAAAAAGAACAGGAGTACTTGTGGCAACTTAGAGACTAACAAATTTATCTGAGCATAAGTTTTCGTGGGCTAGCTCACGAAAGCTTATGCTGAAATAAATTTGTTAGTCTCTAAGGTGCCACAAGTACTCCTGTTCTTTTTGCACATACAGACTGACACGACTGCTACTCTGAAACCTATCCTCTACAAAGTGGGCTGGGATGGGAGAGGGGGGTTCAGATGCCAGTCTGACGTTCTGTGCCCCAGCAAAAGTCTCCCAGGGCCAACTCTGCCTGGTTTAGCCCTGCTTTGCTGTATTCTATGTGCAAGGGTGCAAGCAGACGTGTGCACATGCGCTAAAAAGAGAAATGGTAAAGCATAACCCCTCCCCACAATGTGGATGCTGGCAGTTTGCAAAAATTGAATGCAAGTTTAAACAGCTAGCACTCTTCACAAGCATTCTCGGCTCTCATTCCAGCTGTACCATGCAGATAATCATTTACAAGAAACTGCTAGCAGGGGGCCTGTAGATTAGTTGAACAGCTGGCTGACCTCTTGGTCACCATAGCAACATCTGTCTAAGTGAGGTTGGCAGGTTCTCTAGTCTGAGGTAATTTATTAAATCAAGTAGTTTGTCGGGATTGCAGAACTGGGGAATGTTTGGAAGGATTATTATTTCTGGTTTTGTTTGTGTGTATGTGTTCATTTGTAGGGGAAGGATGTAAGGTGGGCTGTCCCTTTCTTCCTGGCAAAGCGTGTTTATTGGGGCAGACACACAGCGAATCCATTTCATGTTCTCTGGTCCAGCAGACCTGCTGCAAGCATGACAATGAGCTTGGGAAGAAAAAGAAGCTTTCATTTGTTAGCTTAGACAAATGTAGGGTTGCCAACTGTCTGTTTGCAGAAAACCAAACATCCTTGTGCTGCCACCTGCCCCGCCCCCTCTCTGAGGCTCCACCCCATCCCTTCCCCAAGGCTCCGCCCCCACTCTCTGCCTCCCCCATCCCTCCATTGCTCGCTCTCCTCCTCCCTTTCTCACACGCTCATTTTTGCTGGGCTGGGGCAGGCAATTGGGGTGCGAGGGGGGAGTGAGGGCTCTGACTGGGGGTGCAGGCTCTGGTGAGGCCAGAGATGAGGGGCTGGGAGTATGGGAGGGGGCTCTGGGCTGGAAGTGTGGGCTCCAGAGTGGAGCCAGAAATGAGGGGTTCAGAGTGCAGGAGGGGGCTCTGAGCTGGGGCAGGGGGTGGGTTTGTGGGAGGGGGTATGGTCTCTGTAGGATGGGGGTACAAGCTCTGGGGTGGGGCCAGGGATGAGGAGTTTGGGATGCAGGAGGAGGCTCCGGGCTGAGGGGTTCAGAGTGCAGGAGGAGGCTCAGGGCTGGGGTGGGGGTTGAGGTACGGGAGGGGGTGCAGGGTATGAGCTCCAGAAGGGAGTTTGGGTGCAGGATGGAGCTTAGAGCAGGGGCTTTGGGGCAGCGTTCGGGATCCAGGCAGCGCTTACCTCAGGCAGCTCCCAGAAAGCTGCTGGCATTTCCCTCTGTCTCCTAGGCTCAGGGTTGGTCAGGCAGCTCTGCATACTGCCCTCACTTGCAGGCACTGCCCCCGCTTGCAGGCGCTGCCCCCACAGCTCCCATTGGCCAGGAATCGCCATCAATGGAAGCTGCGGAGCCGGCGCTGGGGTGGGGAGCAGTGCTCAGAGCCCCCATTGCCACCCCTACACCTAGGAGCCAGAGCAAGATGCTAGCAGCTTTCTGGAAGCTGCACAGAACTGGGCAGGCACTGTCTGTCCTGCTGCAGGCAGCCAACCAGACTTTTTATGGCCTGACCGGAGCCACCAGGGTCCCTTTTCTACCAAGCGTTTCGGTTGAAAACTGGACACCTGGCAACCGTAGACAAATGCCTACCAGAAGGATGGCTAAGAATTCCAAAGGATGTATCCTGTCAGAAGTGTCCACTAGAATCGGGTTGGAACTGAAGTGTTCGGGGCATGGGGGGAGCAGGGTGTTGGTGGTGGGAAGACAAAGCAGCAAGGTGGTAATTAGAATGCTGTACACTTAAAGTCTGAAATCTTATCAACTACCAGGACTAGACTATCTATACACTGTTAAAAAACTGGGGTTGTGTTTGGCACTATTTTCTAACTCTCTATCTGCAATGGTTCATGAGATAATTGTACCTTAAAATGGCCAATGGTCTCTTGGACCAAGCAAAATACAGTCTGTTTTCCATAGAAGATAGGATGCTTTTAGCAACCTTAACAGCCTGCACCATTTACCCACTGCTCTTCCAGTACTGGCTGGAACCAGGAAGGGGAAAGTCCATGTAAACATGAGAAATGATGAAGCGGGAAGGGAATATTATGCACATCTTTCTAATCTGAAAGTTCAGTATTTGAATTCATTTGGAGGTTTGGGTCAGATCTGACTTTATCCAAATTACTTTGCTAATCCTTAGTTTAGACACTCAGATTTCAAGTACCTGGTGATCTGTACTGCTATTCTCTAGCACGTTTCCTTTGTCACGGAGAATATTGTACCCATCAGTCAGAAGGAGCTGCTCCCTTTCCAGTACCATGTATCCCATTAATAGTTCCAGACTTGTGGCCATGGATACAGGTCTTTTGGATGGAGACAGACCTTTAGGATATTTCACAAGTGTTGGCTGCACTGTCAGTTTGCTAACAAACTTATTTGTACATAAGTACACATATTTCGCCCTTTAAACATCAATATAAATGCACCCAACGCCAATATGTGCTTTTACTGACTTCTTCCTTGATCAACAAATAGAAATTTATGGTTGTTTGAATTCACAGGTCTCATCAACCAGCTTTACAGGAAGTAGTTAGACTGTCACGTAGAGAAGAACGGGGCCTCAAAAAATTATAAACAGAAAGTACCCAAGGCATGCACACAGCCTCCCAGGAACAACAAAATAGCAGGGTCTGGCCTGTTGTCCTTAATCTTTGTGGATCCATGACTAAAACAGAACAAAATTTTGGGCCTCAGTGAGCTCTAGCAAACTATCTAATTAATACTCACATTGTGGCATGCTGGATTGGGTTATCCCTAAACCATCCCTAACTGGATATGTCTACAGTGGAGCTGGGGGTATAAATTCTAGCTTGAGGTGACATACCTATGCTAGCTCTTATTGAATGAACGTGCTACAAACAGAAGTGGGAGGGACTAGCTGCCATGAGTGCAGTCTCCTCGAAGATCATAGGTACGTACTCAGTGTGGTTAGCCCCTCCCATTGCTTGCACCACCACAGCTACAATCCTGTTTTTAGCACGCTAACTCGTATGTCTCCTCAAGTTGAGATTTACATCTTCTAGCTCTAGTGTCTTTCTGGCATACTTAGGAAGCCTTGTCACATGAATCCATGCAGGTACTGCCTCCAAGCCTGTGTGTCTTTTGAATTCACAATGATACTTGTGATGATATGTGCTGTAGTAAAACATCTGCATTCCAGGGACGCTGTCAATAAATCAGTTTCTCCTTGTTTTAGCTGCATTTTGGATCATGTTTTATTCCCTTTGCTGTGCCTGTCTACTGCACTTTGGTCACAGGGTATTCAGGTTTATGAAAATCCTGCTGTCTTGGAGAGTCTCATTAAGTAAGCCAGTGCTCTGGGTGTGTTTTGGTAGGGTTTCCCAAGAGCAACGTTTCAGGATATAGTACGTAGTGACACAGCCTCAGTTCTGAGGAAGCTTCAGTTTTCAGAGATCAGGAGAACTGGGTAAAATAAGAACCAACCAGAACCTTTATCCAGTGCTGAAATCCAACCCAAACCCTTAACGAGGGTCTGAAAAGATCAGAGAACCCTTTCTGACAAAAATGAAATGTTATAGTTTCACCTGCCTCTACACTTCATGGACAAAAAGAACAGGAGTACTTGTGGCACCTTAGAGACTAATAAATTTATTTGAGCATAAGCTCCATCAACTTCATGGACAGAATCAAAAGTGATGACACTGCAAGGGGTGACTGGTCAGGACTCAGGTATGTTGGCAAAGCTGTAATGGATGGTTCAGGACTGGAATAGCAGTAGGTGCTGATAGCAGAACTATTGGTAAAGAGGTTGTGGTAAGTATGTAGAGCACATGCCTGATTATTCCTGTCTCCAGCACTGTAACAGGGACAATAGTGGGAAAAAAAATTTACTCCTTCCTGACACCTTCTTTGCCAAGGGCTGTGTAAGCAATGGGTACTGAGTTTCCCTCCCTGCTCTGGAAGTGACTCTTTTAGGAGAGGATGTTAGTGTAGGAAGCGGGTTGGAATGGGGAGTCTTGCAATGCTGTTGCCCATGTTGTAATAAATGAGATTTCAAGGTCCAGTCCTGCTTCCAATGGAAGCTTTGCCATTGACTTCAGCAGCTGGAGGCTTAGGACTTTTTAGGTATGTCTACACCAGGGGTAGGCAACCTATGGCACGCGTGCCAAAGGCGGCACACAAGCTGATTTTCAGTGGCACTCACACTGCCTGGGTCCTGGCCACCGGTCCGGGGGCCTCTGCTTTTTAATTAAATTTTAAATTAAGCTTCTTAAACATTTTAAAAACCATATTTACTTTACACGTCTGATGAAGTGGGTATTCACCCATGAAAACTCATGCTCCAATACATCTGTTAGTTTATAAGGTGCCACAGGACTCATTGTTGCTTTTTACAGATCCAGACTAACATGGCTACCCCTCTGGTACTTGACAATAGTTTAGTTGTATATTATAGACTTAGAGAAAGAGACCTTCTAAAACGTTAAAATGTATTACTGGCACACGAAACCTTAAATTAGAATGAATAATGGCACAGCACAGCACTTCTGAAAGGTTGCTGACACCTGGTCTACACTGTACACTAAGCCTGGGCTCAGACTCAGGTTCGAGCCCAAGCCTCCCTTCCAACCACACAGAAATTAGTCTGACTCAGGCCCGTGGACCCTAGTAGGGGGCTGGGTCAGATCCCACGTTTGTGACATGAGTCGGAGTCCAGCCCCTCTGCAGTGTGAAAGCAGCTCAAGTCCATGTTGTCAGACTTGGGCATGGAGAGTCCACCAACACTATCTCACAGTATGGACAGAATGTATAACATGGAAGTGTTTATGGAATTATCATGACACACAATACCTACATATGTATAAGAAATACCACACACACAACCACCTCAGATACCATTTCATTCCCCCTCATGGATGGGACCGGGCATATCTATTATGTAGGCACACAAAACATCCCTGATTTCCAATGCATGCCAGGAATTCAGGACTGGCACCAGCCTTGACAGGCACACTGTCTGGGTGTGTGTACCAGTTCAGGAATCTAGCAGTGTCCTGAATCTACTCCTGGCGAAAAGAGTCCCTCTTCTCCTCACAAGCAGTGTGTAGGGTGCAGCAAGCCACAATAATGCAGACTGTGTGACACTGGCATCCATACAGTTTGACAGGCAGTGCCAACAGGATTTAATCTGCCAAATGCACATTCCACCATCATCCTACAGCTACTGAGTGTGTAGCTGAACCTTCTTTTGCCAGGTCTTCTGAACTCAGGATATGGTTTCATAACGGTGGGGATAGTGACTCCATTTATAACCATGTCATTTGGTGGGAATAATGTCCCAGCTTCTCCATGAAGGTAAAGTGCCCATTTCTGGAACACCCTGGCATCACAAACCCTGCCAGTGCATCCAACGTGAGGGTCCATGAATCTGCCCCTTTGGTCAACCAGGGCCTGCATAATGATGGAGTAGCACCCTTTGTGGTTTATGTGCTCCTTGTAGTGGGCAGACTATGGGCACGTGAATCCCATCAGCGGCACCAGTGCAGTTTGGAAAGCCCCAGTCTCAAAAAGCCAGCAATTATTTCAGGAATATTTGTAATGCCTGCCCCCTTTTGGTAAATCTCAGTCCCCTGATCACCTCACAAATTCTGCCAACAACAGAACCGCAACTGATTTGCCAGCTCCAAATGTGTTAGCCACATACCTGTAGCCGTCTGGGGCAACCAGCTTCCAGGTGGCTCTCAGTGACCTGCTTCTGGATGGGCATAGCTGCCTCATGTGGGTGTCCTGACACGGGAGGGTAGTGACAAGCTCATCACAAACCTCCAGGAACATCCACTTCTTCATGTGAAAATTCTGACCATGCTATTGGTCATCCCAGGGCTGCATGATGGTGTGATCCCCCAGTCTGTGCTGGTGGTCCTGCTCTAGAAGTGCTGGTTGACAGAGGGGGAATCTGCAGTTAAGGCAACAACACGCATGAGCAGCAGCACCACCTGGTTCACAGCCGGCATTTCAGTATTCCCCTCCAGAGATGTCTCTGGCAGTTCAAAAACTGCTGCCAAAATGCTTACCAGCATGTTGCATATGCTCCGTCTTTGTCCTGAAGTAGGAGGGACAGCATGAGGTGGAGCTGTTCTTCCAGCAGGGCAGGATACATGTTGGCTCTGGCTGCAGGGAGTGTGTAACACAAAATGGCTCAGCTGGATGTGATTGTGGTCAAACACCACCCAAAACTCTTCCAACTAGCTCCCGCGGGCAAGTTCTCTGATGACTCACTGGGGAGGGTTTGCAGCAGAGGGCCTTTGGAACCTTGGGATAAGATAGTAAATGCCCACAGAAGCTGGAGTTCTGATTCAGGTCTGCGGAGTGCAGTACGGGCATGCCAGCATGGTTGTGAGGCCTGAGTTTCTACTGCAGTGCGGATGCTCTAGCAGGCTTGAAAACACAAGTTCACAAACCTGGGCCCTGCAGACTCGGACTGCGTGTGCAGTGCAGAGATACTCTCAGTCTCCAGAGCTGATAGTTATCAGCACTAAATTGACTTTAAATTGACTTTAAAATGTTTATAGTAAAAACAGAGTGGGCAGAGAGCATGTCTGTTTCAAAGCCAAGATAAGATCTGGGAAGGGGACACCTGAACCTTCCACTTTGCACACCCTCTCTATGCGATAACGAGTGGGTGAACCTCAATAGGCATGATGTGAAGGGCATCTGAACCAATGTAAAATATTATGCAAACAATATTGGAACCTTAGGGTTTTGGTTCAGTGTTCAGTTGAAGTTCTGGGTGAAGGACGAAGTCAGATTTCATTACATTTCAATAGGTTTTCCTGGCCTTACTAATTTAGGATCTGCTTCTGCTCCTACTGAAGTTAGTGAGAGATGAGAACATCTATTTATTTTCCTAGAAGTTTTAGTTGTGCAAAGAATACATAATCAGGCTCTTAATGTTACAAAGGGGATAAAAAGATACTGACTGAGTATGAAAAACTAGAAACAATTTTGGCTAAAAAACATTCCAAATGTTTTTATTTATACAACAGATTTAAAAAGTAATAATGTGAGACTCATAATCTCTAGATGACTTACTTGTAGCCATTTATCCTTAAATTAATGGCTCTGAAAAGATTGTTACCACTGCCAGAACCATGTGCAATGTTCATGCATCTATAATGCTAGAGAACGAAAGCAGCTGTTACTCTCCCAGGGCTTGGAAGTGCAAAACTAACTATTGGAGGGACATTGAGTGATTGCAGAACATTTGAAGAGACATGCTTAAATGGCTTGTGCCTGGAATTTAAGCTGTGTTTTTGGGGAGTATGTCAGTTTTACCAAACCTAAAAGGAATGGAAATTCAAAAAGAAAAAAGTTTCAGAGTTTGTTTTGACTAGTGAAAATTTCCCCTCCGGTGTTTGAAATTCAAGAGCATGAGGTTGTGTGAGAACCAGGAAGTGAAACTGATTGTATCCATCTCTAATATTTTTTTGAATTACACTACGCTCTTGGAATCAATTATATCTTTTAGCAATGAGTTCCACCAGTTAACTATGCATTGTATTGAAAAAGTATTTCCTTTTAATGATGTTTGTTGCCTTTCAATTTTGTCGAACATCCTCTTGCTCTTGTAGTATGAGATAGAGTAATCTGAGCCCCTGACTGATGATCACTATAGCATTCATTGTTTTCTGGACCTTTATTATGTCCCCTCTTCTATTCATATCCTTTCCAAACTAAGCAATCTTAATCTTTTTAACTTCTCCTCAACCCTGTAATAATTTTTGTCATCCACTGCTGAAAGTTTTCTATTGCTGCTAATACTTTTGGAGATTGGTTTGACAAAACTTACACTCTCACCATGGAAAATGTATTTATATAATGGCATTGCAGTAGTTTCAGTATTCTCTGTCTCTTTCTTCATGTATTCCAATACGTTGCATGCTGTTTTCCCTCCTCTGCACATCAAGTGCAGGGTTTCCTTGATCTGTCCACGGGGATGTTCAGGTACTTACTCTGAGTGGTTACAGTGAATTTAGAATCCATTAGTGTGCATGAGTAATTCAGTTCCTTCCAGGGTTTATTACCGTGTACTTGTCCACACTGAATTTCATTTGCCTTCATGTTGCCCAATTATCTAGCTCTTTTAGGTCTCTCTGAAATCTTGGGGTTGCTTTCTTTTGGAAATAGCAGGAAATTTGTTACCCTAAATCTTCAGAATCCTTCAGGATCTGCAGAGGCTTTAGGTTCTCTGCGTTGCTTCCCATCCCACCTGTATGACTCCTGCAATAGCTGTGCTACTAGGGACTGCTCCATAGGCTGTTGCCCTCAGGCATCCTCTAAAGGGGAGTCCCATTGCAGAAGCAGAAACCTGATCAAGACTAACACTGAGGAAATCAGAATTAATGTGCACAGGGGATCCCAGTATCCGTGGATCACCCACCTCTGTGGGGTTAGGAGAAGGTGGGAATGATGCCATAAAATCCACCTTTCTGTGTTTTCCCACAGAGTTGGGATCCTACAGATTTCCGTCGCTTCTTCACACAGAAGTAGAGAAAACTATTTGGCCATTATATCCAGCTGGGCATGGCATGGCTTGTGCCATCAGACTCCGCTGCTGTATATAATTTGTTCTGGTTTTTAAATTCCTAATGTTGCACAGACACCAATAGTCCCTTTGTGTTTTTAAGCAAATAGTTTACCACTGTTTTTTCTCTTCAACCGAAACCTCTTTCTGCTCCAGTTTTTTTCAGTGGGGGCTGAAGCTGTGTTCTTGTCTTGCTCCACTTCCAGTGTCTGTACTGATAGTTGTCAAATGTCAGCATTACGCTGTGTTGGATATGTAATTGTGTAATCTACATTCTTGGGAAAGCAAGCTAATACCTAAGATTGCTACATAGACATAGGTGGTGAAATCTGTACCTGTTCTATGAACAGAGAATGGAATTCAGGTTCCAGGACTGTCATGCTTGCACCTGAAACCCAGCATTAAATTCACTCCATGTGACTGTGGGAGCCGTTATTGACAACTGGCTCATCAATGGCTTTTCTCAACCACTTGAACAAATATTTTTCTTCGACCACATCAGCTGGAATCTGCTGGCAAAACCACATCTCCTGTGAATTGGGAGAGCATTCAGGCAGATGAAGTCTAGCCCACTCTGTATAATAGGCGCTAAACATGATTTGGCTCTGTCTACACTGGCAGCCAAACTATTTTCAACCCAAGTGGTAAGTGGGTTGTGTTGTTGACATGTCAGTGCTGAGTCGTAGTGTTGACAGGACTTCTGTTCGGGTTCTTACACAGCCCTCATCACCATTGTATCTGCGCATCTGCCAGAGTGCACTAGGGTTATGTGCACTTGGAGATGAATCTTAGCTCGAGGAGACATATTTGTGTGAGGTCTGATCAAGCCAGCATGCTAAAAATGAATTGTAGCTGCTGCAGTGTGACTGATGGGAGGGGCTAGCTGCCCCGAGTATGTACGCATATGAAATGCTAGGCACATACTCAGGGCAGTTAGCCGAGGCTGACCAGACAGCAAGTGTGAAAAATTGGGACGGGGTTGCGGGGTAATAGGAGCCTATATAAGAAAAAGCCCCAAATATCGGGACTGTCCCTATAAAATCAGGACATCTGGTCACTGTATGTTAGCCTCTCCAGGCAGTTGGGCTACGCTCTGCTTTTTTGCATGCTAGTTGGATGAGAGCGCAGGTCTGTCTCCTCATGCTGGGAATCACACTGCCAGCTCCAAGTACAGGGAAGCCCACAGTGTATGCCATTGTGTGTCACGCTGAATTTACTTCTGACAAGTTAGTACGCCCCTCTCCCATGTGCACTGACACACATATCTGTTCTAGGTGACTAGAGTCCCCCAAGCAGAGAAGAGCAGCCTGAGGGGTTTGGATGAAAAGGCTTACCTGTCCTCCAAGCTGTTGAAGGCCGGAGAAGACCCATACCGACAACATGCTTTTAACCAGATGGAGAGCGACAAACTCAGCAGTGACCGGCCCATTCGAGACACAAGGCATTACAGGTACCACACTACCCTTGTTCAAAGCCAGGGCCACCTTCTTGTGCTGAGGCCTCTCGGTTCCTGTTACCCCGACATCTCTGTGTTGTCATGCACCCTGTTAGTGAAGAACAGTTTGTGTGCATTGGCAGGGTCTCCTTTTCACCTAGCTTTCTGTCTCTTCAGCAGGATATTGGGGATCTTGAATGAAAACACACAGATCCCTGCTGTTCCAGTGCTGCACCATCCCCCATTGCTATGCTGTGCCAATAGCCTTAACCCAGACCTCCAGCTCCATCTTGTTATTTCAGCCCTGCATAGCCCTGTCATTGCAACTCGAACCACCCAGCCTGCACCTGTCCTTCTTGACTCCTCCCACAGATTTCCCAGTGAACCTCCATCCCGACCTGCAACACACTCTGTTAGTCCAGACCTGCCCTTCTTCCCGAACACACCTCGCCTCTCATGCCCTCACCCTCTCTGGCCTGCAGTGTTTTGGAGCAGTGAGAGCCAGTCTTTCCACACTGTGTGGTGGGTTTGGAATGTGTGCAGATGGGTTCCGATGAGACCAACACGTTTATTTACTATTCACACCAGACATTTTTCATACATTTTGCAAAACACCCGCACTCCTGGCTTTATTTCACGGTGGGAAAATTCATTCTCCTGACTAACATTCTCCTTAAGCCATTAATATCTTCACTGTCTTAAACTGGTACAATGATCTTCCATTTCTATAGTACCTTTCACCCGAATGTGTAACACAGGGCTTTGATGACTGTATGTTTGATGATGGCAGGTGTGGTACAAGGGCCTGAATAGAAATAGACCCACTCTACTCACTTCTGAAATGAGCCTTTGGGGTGGAATGCAGACGCTGCCTGACACTGCACAGCAACACTACTCAACAGATTAGGGTTAGAAGGGAAACTGCATAGGGAATGTATAGAGCAAGGGAGTAAAATTACCTAAACTGGAATCAGTACTCCAGGGTTAACAACCACAGTCTTACCCTTGGCGCTGTTGAACCTTCTGTGACTCCAGATGGTCAGGATCTTGGCTACATACCTCCTCTGAAAGATGGCTCCTCCAGCAGCACAGAGTTACGCTCCAAGCACCGTGCTAGGGATTGGTTCATTAATGACACAAAGGCAACAGTGCCACATATGGAATTAACAACACACCACTTCCTGCTCTGTTCTCTGTTAATCAGCTTTTGTGCTCTGTCATAGAAATGGGTGCAGTTCACTGGTGAATTATTGTTTATCTATTTTGATTGCTGGAGCACCCAACATGTAGTAAGTGGTTCTAAAACAGGGGAAAACAGTCTCTGGTTTTGATAGCAAACAGTCTAAGGAAGAGAATACACAGTGATCCCTGTAAACCTAAGGCCAGATCCAAGGCCCCTTCTTCATCCACTTTGTGCTGCTCTCATAGAGGGCACCTGGGGATTCCTCTTGCAGAGGGGAATCCCTGGGGCTAGGTCCACACTGCAGGTGGGAGCTGTGATTCCCAGCATAGTTGCTGCAGCTCAGCTTGAACTAGCACCTAAATATAGCGGGGTGTATATTACAGCACTGGTGGCAGCTCGGGCTAGCCATCCAATCAGCCCCCTGGGTCCAAGCTTGGGCAGCTATTCCAAGCTACCACCCATGCCACAACATCCTCGCTGCTATTTTTAGGCACTACCTTGAACTGAGCTAGTGCAAGTCTGTCTACCTGAGCTGGGAACTGCAACTCCTAGCTGCAGTATAGACACATCCTGAGTGACATCAAGGTGGCTGGCCCTCCCCTCCAGTGCAGTGGTTATTCTGGAGGCATGTTGGGCAGAATGGGGCATGTCAGGTTACACTGTGCTGTGGCAATCCTAGGCTAATGGAACACCCCCTGAAGGCCATTCCAGATCATACAAGTTAGAAAATCCCTAAGGTTGCTCTTGCTTGTACCAGGAGATGAACTGGCCCCTGGCTGCCTTAAAGCTCACAGGTCAAAAGGCCACCTATGACTCTCCTCTTTCCTCAGGCCCACAAGTAGAGCTGAGACATGCCTGAACGTGTGGCCCATAGTTCATACAGTTTTTCAATCACTTAGGGATCCTTTGGATAAAAAAGACTAATGTTATTCTACCCAGCGCAAAGAGAGGCCAAACCTTTTCATATCGGCTTCTTCCTCCCCTGTTGTGACTCTGAAATTTGCTGAGGAGCTGGGAACCCCTTTCCAAAGAAGCATAGACAAATCTCTGTACTTGCCCACATCTTGTCATCTTAATAGCCTTAAAAAAAACAAACAAACCCTCCTGAGTTATTTTAAAGCAATAATAGATACAGTATGTCTCCTGCCTGGTCACAAGTCTTCCACTTTGTTTGTTCAGGGCTTCTTTATATGCCTGAAAATTGCTGTAATAAGCCACTGTCACAGTAGTAAAATTCTGTGAGGGAAAAAAACAGTCAGTGCTTAGAATAGTCGTAAACAATAGTAATAAATGTGAGGGGAAAGAATGGCAACAGTTTAGTGATAGCCATAAAACAATGATAATAAATGCTGTAATAAAAATAGAGCTAATAAGTCACGGGGGGAAGTCAGTTATTTCCCCTAGGTCCTGGGGTGGATTCAGTCTAAATGTGGCCTTGATTAGCCAAAAATGTCAGGCGCCAATCCTGAGGATGGGAATTTGATCTGAAATGTGAGAGTCTGAATTGGCCAATGTTTGTCATTGCCACAAACTTGGGTGGCAGGGGCTATGGAGGAGCAGATCAGCCCAAATCTATCAATCATTCCCAGAACATGGCAAAGGCTGGATCTAGAATTCATGGGCTTATGCTGGAGGGGTGGGGCGGATCTCACAGTCTTTGCTGGGGTAGCAAAGAAAATTCAAAATTTTTTTGAATTTTCTTTGCTACCCCAGCAAAGACTGTGGATGGAGCACTCTTGGATGGAGGAGATAGTGCCCTGACCTAATGGTTTTATGAAATCTTGATGCCTTATCTCATAAGAGGAAGGTCTGGGAGAGCAGCCTATTGCTACTAAATTAACAGTGGCCGGGAATACTGTGGCTGCAGCATTCTCAAACCCGGGAAGGAAGGGGGAGCACCCCATTTCACTTAACAGAGACTCCTCTGGCTTGATGAGCTTTGAAAAAACGCTTGTTGCAAGGGCCTTCATGAGGAGGGAAGTTGGGGGGGGGAATTCGTAAGACTTTGCTAAATCACCCCCTCCATAAGGGAAGAACTTATGTAGAGTACGTTATTATTGCTTTGCATTAGTAGTGCTGTTGGTATATAATTCAGATTTTCAGGTTCCCTTCTTTTCTCATCTCAACGTTTTGTTTGTAACTACTATAAATAGCCACACATTCCACATCAGAACACCAAATTGGAATTCGGGCACAAACCAAGCTGAGTTCAAAGGTCACAAGCAAAACATACGTAGTGAGCTGCAGGAGAAAACAGATACTCGGAGTCGTGGGAATGAATTGTTGTTCTCCTGGGGTGTAAGAAACCCTGGTGCAAGTTCACCCTAGGCTAAATCTTGGCTCTTAGTGAGTGAATAGATTTGTGTGTCTCTTATGTCAGTAAAGTCAGACAAGAGAGTGTTTTTCATTCAAAGAAATTTAAACCTCCTCATCACCTAGCATTTTTGTATGGTTTCAGATTTTGTGCTGGTTTCTAGTGAAGCAAATTCCAATTTTGATACAACCTTCCATTTTGCAACACTGTAATATCTTGATCCTGATATTTTCCTGGTAGTGTAGAGGAATTATTTTCTGTTGCCAAGTAGAGATGTTAGTGGTTCAAAGAGAAGCCATTGCCCGTGGGCATCTCTTTAACAAATAATGATAATGCTGTCCCTTCTCTCGGGCCTGGCATCCGAGGATCTCAAAGTGATTTACAAACCCTAACAACTGAAACCTCCCAACTATGCGGTGCAGATACTGTGACATACTAGGGTACAATCCAGACTAATGAGTAGCTGTGTCACCCTTACTCTCTAACCTGAGGTGCCCTTTACAATGCTTTGCTGCTGTAGCCTCCAACCTGGATTGCTCACAAACAGCCTCCAGCCTGCAAGTCACTCCCAACTATGTCTGTGTGTGTGCTGCAGCCAGCCAGCCACACCTTGGCATTTACCAGCCTTGGTTATACTACAAGGTGACCCCAACACACTCCAGGTCCTAGATTTCCTCCCAGAAGTGTATGTCCTATACTGTTCAGCACAGCCTTCTTCTGGACAATACAAATTTATCTAAAGTCTGTTATTTCTTGAATAGAAATAATATGCACATAACTTGAAACCCCAAATGGAGTTTCCCAATCACCTCAGTTTAAACACACTGCATTAGATAAAACAATACAAAAAGTTTATTAACTACAAAGAGATACATTTTAAGTGAGCACAAGTAATGAGGTATAAAAATCAGAAATGTTTACAAGAAAATGAAGTTAAAACACTACTGGTGCCTAGCTTAAAAGCTATATCAGATTCAAGCAGTTTCTCAGCATATGCTTTCAGAAATCTTATTGACCAAACTTCATAGGTCAGGACCCCTTCTCCCATAGTTCAACAAATGCTTCCTTTGTTGCTTCTGGTGCTGTGACTGTGATGGACAGGGAAAGAGAGGGAGGGTGCCTTGGGATGTTTGTCCTTTTATTGTCAGTCCTCCTTTTGGAAAATATTTCTAGCTGGGTATCAGGAGAAAAAAGGTCTATATGGCAGAATGTTCCCTGCTGCTTTTTTCTCACCTGTTTGAGCTTCCTTTGTCTCCCGTTCCTGCTTGATGACTGTTTACTGCTTAAATGCAATTAAGCAGAGCACACATTCCTTTGTTTGAGACAGACCAACCAGAGGCTTGGTCTATCCTATAAAGTTAGGTTGACATAAGGCAGCTTACATGGACCTAACTCTGTAAGCGTCTACACTAAAATGCAGCTCCCACTAAAGTAACTGCCCACTAAACCACCTTAATAACTCCACCTCCATGAGAGACATAGCACTTAGGTTGATGTAGTTAGGTCAAGGCAGTGTCAGTGTAGACACTGCATTGCCCCCATTGACTGATGCTGCCTTTCAGAAGCCATTCCACAATGCCCAACCTGACAGTCAAATCAGTGCAAGCATTGTTGGTGAGGACATGCACAGCAGACACAAAGATCATAGTATAGATATGCAAAAGGGATTTAATTACTGCAATGGCTGTACGTCGACATAACTTAGGTCCACTTAATTTTATAGTGTAGACTTGCCCTCAGTTTGGAACATGTGCTAATAACACCATACAGTGGAATCTTATAACTTCAAAAACAGTGTTGCCACACATATTTTATCAGGACAATACTGAACAATGAATTATGAGTTTTCAAATGATACCTAACATGACTTACTTTGTACAAAGATGATTACAATAGTGTGTAGCGGGTGGATACAGGGATACATTCTGTCACAGATACTTATTATCCCTGTTCTGCACAGGGGGAAACAGACTTTAATCAACTCGCTCAAGATCACACAGCAAGTCAGTGGCAAATCCAGTACTCCTGAGACCCAGTCCCTTGCTTGAACCACTAGACCTCACTCCCTCCCAGTATTGTAAGTCAGGCTGCTGTACTGTCAGTGTCTTTTTCTTTTTAGTTCTGAACTTTTATCCTATTGTTCTTCTTAACCCCATTGAGCTCAGCAGAGGCTCCCATGGTAGGCTGGCAGTGTAGTGTTTGCAACCCCTTTGCCACACTCGACTGTTTTTCTTGGGAGATTCCAGGCATCTCGTGCAAAGGGCTGTGTGTATTGTATCTGGTTTGAATGTTTGCCCTCCCATGTTTCAGATGTGCTTCTGTGCACTATGACGCTGACCTGCCAGCAACCAGCATCATCATCACCTTTCACAACGAGGCTCGCTCCACCCTGCTCCGCACAGTGAAGAGGTAGGTACCAGTGGGAGAAATGGCTCTTAACCCTCAGGGAACTGTTTGGTTGCTAGTCCAGGGATCTGAGATGGCTCCTGGCAGTAAAGAGCAGGGCGGAAAAGTCCGCAAATGCAATGGGCCCCCTCTCCAGGTGGTTTCTGATCTGACCATGAGCTCAGCATCCAAGAAGAGGACAGGAGGTTGGCCAGGTGTATGTGTCTGCAAGGGTCATGCAGGGAACTATGTGTGTCGGGGGGCAGTTAGAAAGGGAGTTTGAGGGAACTGTCAGCAGCAGGGAGGAGGCTGTTTGGGTTAGGCCCACAAACACTTTCAAGGGGCAGCCAGGCAGGGAGTGTAAGGGAAGCTGAAGGGAAAACAGACTATTGGAGGTGGTTTCAGGAGGGAGATAAAGGAGTTGCAGGGGCAGTCTCAGGAAAGAATCAGCAGCTAGGTCCTAGCTGGGTCATATATTATAGTAATGGTTCATGCTGGGGTGCAGCAGGAGTCTATTTCATGGGAGGAGGGAGGGGCACAGTCTGAGTGTTTGGAGTAAAAGGTGATGGCATTGAAGTCTGATAGAGACTAGGCCTCTCACCTGATACAACACTTGGAATTGCTCACTGATGGAACAGCACTCGACTCCATGGCACAGCCCTTTGCCAGCCAGAAGCACCCCAGTCCAACAATGTATGGGGCTCTCTCCCCTCAGCTACAGTGGTAGCCAAAAGCAAACAGGGGCATCACGTGGGGCAGCTCTGAGTGTCGGAGTAGCCCCAACCAGGTGGGAGCATGAAAATATCTGCTGCTATTCATACAGCAAAGCAATATTTCCACCAGCTCCTTTCCTTCCCCCAAATCCCTTTCCCTGCTGCAGAGCCCAGACAGGTTTTCTACCTTTATTTTTCCAGAGACTGTGCCCTCTCTGAGATATCAAATATGCACTCAAAAGCTCCCTGAAGCAGGCAACCAGCCCAGGGAAAAGTCTCCCTCTCCTGTGGAGACTGGCTGAAGAGAGAGAACAGCTCATCTGGAAAGTTCAGCTGAGGGTACCTTTAGCAGGAATGCAACATTCATTGGCACTGGTTCTCTTATTGAGTCCTGAGGGTTTGCAGGGCTGTGCTTTGTGAATAAATAACAGACTATTTCAAGTGTGCTGGAGCTGGACTCATGGATAGAAGGCTGGCTTTCTAAGTTTCTTCCCAGTTTGGGACCACCTGGTTTCCAGAGGTCTGAATGTGCCACGCTGGGCATGAATTATTGGTGTGCACATAATTGCTGCTGAGTTCGCCTACCCAGGCCGTGCACCCACCACTGTGTCATTATGGTAAATGTGGCAAATCGCCAGTCCTGTTATGCTGGGTCTCACGCTTTCTCTTCTTTGGGGAAGGTTCAGGGCACCATTGCTTGCCTCTGAACCGGTATTTTAATTACCCCACTAGTGTCCTTGAGGAGGGGAGTGGAGAAGGGGGGCTGGGCTCACCCTCTTCTCTAGGTCCCACCCGGGCCTGAGCTTTGTGGTGAACCACTTGAACTAGCGGTTCCTTCCCCTGGGTTACTTCCCTCTCCTGCCCTCACGCTTGTGAAGGGGCTTCTTGCCCTCTTCTACACAAACCAGGTGCCCTACTCGGGTTTATTTGGATTTCTCAGCGCACCGCAGCACTCCTCCAAACTCTCCTCTCCTCTCCTCTCCTCTCCAACCACCTTCCTGCTCTAACTCCCACACTGTCTGACTGAAGCAGGGTTTTTATCACATGACTGGCTGCTGGTGCTCTAATTGCTTCAGGTGCTCTAGTTAATCTATAGCAAACCTTCCTCCCCTTGCAGGGATAAGGTCCCTGCTAACACTCTCCTGCTGCCCATTGCCATGCTGTATCACATAAAGCACGTTGAGATGTATCAGTATGAAAAAAAAACTGGGAGTACTTGTGGCACCTTAGAGACTAACAAATTTTTGAGCATATTTTGTGGGCTCAGCCCACTTCCTCGGATTCATGCAGTGGAAAAAACAGTAGGAAGATATATATCACAGAGAACATGAAAAAATGGGTGTTGCCATACCCTCTAAATGAGAGTGATCAGTTAAGCTGGGCTATTATCAGCGGGAGGAAAAAAACCAACCTTTTGTAGTGATAATCAGGATGGCCCATTTCCAACAGTTGACAAGAAGGTGTGAGTAAGAGTAGGGGAAAAATAAGCATGGGGAAATATTTTTACTTTATGTATGACACTCTCAGTCTTTATTCAAGCCTAATGTAATGGTATCTAGTTTGCAAATTAATTCCAGTTGAGTAGTCTCTCATTGGAGTCTGGTTTTGAAGTTTTTTTGTTGTAATATTGCGACTTTTAGTCTGTAATCGAGTGTCTGTCCCATTTGACCATGTACATGTGTAAAGGGGTGTGTGGGAGTCAGGGCCTGCACCTCCGCTTCCTGTGATTCATCGACTCTCAGCCAGCCAGTAAAACAGAAGATTTATTAGATGACAGGAAAACTGTCCCAAGCAGGGCTTGTAGGTACAACCAGGACCCCTCAGCCAGGTCCCTCGGGGGGCAAGGATCTTAGACCCAGACTTGAGTCCCTGCTTCTTCCCAGCCAGCCCAAAACTGAAACCCCTCAAAAGGCTCTCTCTCACTCCTTTTTTCCCCCCTCTCCTTTGTCCAGTTTCCTGGCAAAGGTGTCGACGCGCCCCACCCCTTCCTGGCTCAGTTGCAAGCTCAGTACCATCCCTTACCTAAAGTCATCCCCTGCTCTCCCATCTCCCATGCAGACAGTCCCAGTAAAACTAAACGACATTCCCAGGTCAATCCGCCCTGCCTACTCCCTACTCCCTCACAACATAGCAGAGGGCAATGCTGGCACAGATGGCATAATTCATGTTGGTATAGTGGCAGGTGAATGATCTCAGATGGCGTGGCTGTGTGATTAGTTCCTAGATGTGGTCCCCTGAAATAGATATGTGAACAGAGTTGGCAACTGGCTTTGTTGCAAGGATAGTTCCTGGGTTAGTGTTTTGTTGTGGTGTTTGTGGTTGCTTGGTGAGTATTTACTTCAGGTTGGGAGCTGTCTGTAAGCGGGACTGGCCTGTCTCCAAGTGATATATGCCATGATGTGCCAGCAATGCCCCTCTGCCATGTATATTGGCCAAACTGGACAGTCTCCATGTAAAAGAATAAAGGACACAAATCAGATATCAAGATATAACATTCAAAACCAGTCGAGAACACTTCAGTCTCCCTGGTCACTTGATTACAGACCTAAAAGTCGCAATATTACAACAAAAAAACTTCAAAACCAGACTCCAATGGGAGACTGCTGAATTGGAATTAGTTTGCAAACTGGACACCATTAAATTAGGCTTGAATAAAGACTGGGAATGGATGGGTCATTACACAAAGTCCTTTTTGCTGATACAGACTAACACAGCTACCACTGTGAAGTAGGAAAGGGACTCTTCTAGTCTATTTATCACTTGTGAGTCTGCAGAGGACCACAGTGATATAAAGCAAGGGGAGGCATAAAATTGCACCAGCTACTTTTTTTATGGCATCTGGTCAGGCTTCCAGAACAACTTTAGGTCTAAAATTGGAGCAGGTATGTTGGGCCCTGCATGATAATTAGGGCTTGATTGGTTAGATAACTAATCAAAATTAACCATTCAAGGAGCACCTGTTGAAAGTTCTATGAAATTACATGGTTATAACAGAGTACTTATTTTTTCCTAAACAGAACTTAAGTGATTTTAGTTGCACTTTGGGGATGATGAATGAGGAATTGGGGATGGAGGAGAATAATTGATGAAAATAAATGACGATAAGGACAATATTTTCAAAAGCAGCCATTGGGTTGGGTACCCAACTTGCCATTTTGGGCCTGATATTCAGAGCTGCTGAGAACCTGCACTTACAGTTGATGTCCATGAGAGCTATGGATGCTCAAAACCTCTGAAAACAGGACCCAGATATCTCAAGTTGGGCATCCAAAATGGTGGCTGCTTTTGAAAATTTCAGCTTTACACTAGGTAATTTTAAGAAGAACTACAGAAGGGTGGTACCACTAGTTCAGCTGAGCCTGTGTGAGACTGGTGGGAGCCCTCCTGTAGACAAAGCTCCCACAGCCAGATGCATTTTTACCACTTTGGTTAAAATTGTCTACACAGGGGATGCCATCAGGGCTAACACAGTGGCAATGTTGGAGGGAAATTTTTCCTAAAGTTCCCTAGCACAGAGAAGACTGTTCTGTGCAGATTGTGCATGGCCTTGTGATTTGTTTAGCAGGCAAATGCTGCTGGTTCAAGGCATACAAACTGTTTAGGCCACAAGGATTTGTCTTCAGCTTAGAGGTAGCTGTGAAGGAAGAAACAAAGTCTGATGCCTGGATAAAGAGACCAAACGAGAGACTAAATGAGAGAGGGAATGCAGAAAAGAATTAGAAATCGCCTGGATACCAGCAGCTATTGAAGTGGCATCTGATATCTGTGCTTGTCTGCTTGACATCTGTTGCTCTGCAGGAGACAGCTGTCACTCATGAACTGTTTTCTCACTTGACATGCCCTGCTCTGCAGGAGATGGCTGTCATTCATGGACTGCTCGCCTGCTTGGTATCTCTGCCTTGCTAGTCATTAAGTGAAATTACCAGTTTCTGCCATTCTGGCCAGTCTCACTGACACAGTGAGGCCTTATGTGGATGGAAAACAACAGCTGTGTTATCTATTTTTTATTTACTGATTTTTAGGGTGTGAGGATGCCATTTGTCTGTGAATACAAATGTATTGGTGTATATTTGTTTTATGATAACAGGGCTGTCAGTAGATCAGTGCCCATGCTAAGTGATTGTGTAAATTCTGGTGGAAACATTGCCATAGAATACAAATGTATTTCATGCAGCACCTTTCATACAAGCTGTATCCCAATATGCTTTGGCAAATTCAATTCATAAGGGCAGATAAAGAAAGAAATTCAGAGTAAAAGAGGATAGGGATGTATTTTCTGGTGAGATTTGAAATGAAATTGATAGTCTGTGAGCCAGAGAGAGATAAGAAGGAAGATTATATAGATGGTCAGATCTGCAGAGGAGAAGACTCTCATGATAGCATTGCTGATACATCCCTGATGAGGCAGCGAGAGGACATTGATGCTGAATAAACAGAGGGAGCAATGAGAAGAGTAGAGAGACTTGAAGTGCATTGGTGTGGGGGTGGAGGGTGGAACAGACTGAAGTTGGTCCATGCTTCAGACACGAGGAAATTTCGAACTGGATTTTGAATAGTAGTAATGCTTAGCTCTTTTATAGCGCCTTACATCTGAATTAACATTAACTAATTTTCATGGCACTCTTGTGAGGAAGAGAAATATTATTCCCTGTTATCTACACGGGAAATATTGGAAGTGTTATAATCCCCATTTTGGAGATGGAGAACATGAGACACAGAAAAGTTAAGTGTCTTGCCGGGGGCCACACAATAGGTAGTTGGTACCATTTTGATTTGGGTGCATTTTACACTCACTTTACACAGGTGTGAATTACTACCCAAAGCACAAGGTAGTCCTGCGCGTGAAACTTGCAAATGACAGTGATTTGGGAGAAGTTGCAATCATCAGAGAAAACAGAAAAGTAATGCTAAGGGATCCAGAGATGGTTGAAATGTGAACCAGATGTAGCAAATGAGATCTGGCTTTGAAAAATGCAGGCTGAGGCATCTAGGGAAATATAAGCTGAAACACAAATATTCATGGGCAGGCATGTGGAAACATAACTCTGAAATAGAGTGGGATGAGATAGTGAACAGCAAAACAGTTACGTGTTTGCAGGGTGAGATAGGAGTAAAAAAGCCAATGCAACATTAGGTTCTGTTAGCCTAGTTGTGGTGTTTTTTAAATAATAATCTCACACTCCTCTCCTCTTTATGGCCCTGATCCAGCAAGATACTTGAGTGGGTACTTAACTTTAAGCACGTGATTAGTCCCATTGAAGCCTGGGAGTTTGTTCCATGCTTAGGGGGCATTATGGAAGAAGGCCTGAGTGGGCAGAGGAAGCAAAGCAGTTGGTGAGGCCCACATTGTTGACAGAAAGAAGCAGGTAAAGGGAGACATAAGGGAGAAGACTCACATTGTAGATCCAGTTGGAGCTGCGCAGGGGTTTGATGGTGCGGATGAGAAGTTTGAACTGGCTGTGGGGAGTAACGAGGTGCTAGGGGAGGGGTTTGAAGAAGCAAGTGAGGTGGTTGGATTGACAGGTGTGGAAGATAATTTTAGCAGTTGCATTTTGGACAGGTGGGGGCAGACTTGGGAAAGCCAGAGAGTTTTCAACACCTCTCTACCAGAGAGATATTGACAAGTTAGAGAGTGATCAAAGAACTGCAGAAATCATTATACGGCTTGAGGGAAAGGTTTATGAGGACAGATTAAAAGAACTTTGGTAAATTTGTACATCTGAACTGAACAATGACAACTAACTCTGATCCCCGAGCGTGGTATAGCCCCTCATTCCGCCATCTGCAGGGGGTTGGCAACCCTCCCTAGGGCAATGGAGCCTGAGTGCCTTGTGCACAGTGCTCCCGTCTAGTGGCTGGATGGGGTCCTGGTCCATGACTGGGTCTTCTCTGTGCTATGACAATACAAATAATAAATAATAACAATCACCACTCATGGAATATTATAATATATAACAGGACCAACAAAGAAAGATAAACAATACTTTATTTCCAAGAATGATGGGTAAACTAAAAGAAGGGCAAGAGAACAGACAGAGGAGACAAGGATATCAAATAAACAAGTAACTAATCAATCCTGCAACACTGAAATCTCACAGACTAAGGGAATCTTTGGAGAGAGCCCTTCAAATTCTCCCCACAGTCTTATTTGGGTGCTGGAGTCAGAGCTCAGAGTAAGGGGTTAGTATCAGCAACATAGCTACAATGGTGCAAGTGGTGCAGTCTCACCAGGGTCCACAAGGTTATGGAGGCCCAACCAGGCAGACTGTTGCTCCAGTACTTCATCTGGCACATGGGGTTGCAATGCCACTTGCTTAAATTTAGCCACACCACCCCTCCAGCACTGCTCAGGTTTAGTCAGAACAGGGGTTGGCTGGGCCAAATTTGAGTGAGTGATGTTGCCACTTGACAATGGGATCACAGAACCACTCAGGTATGGTCTGGCTGCGTCTCCATCATGATACTCCAAACCTGAGTAATGTTATGACCCTGTGTGCCTGGTCACATTATTACTCATCACTCAAATTTGACCCATAATATGTGAATGCTGGGCGGGTGGTGGGAGCCAGTTTTGCTGCTGAATGGCCAGGTTTGGGAGGAGCAGCCCTCGCTCAGGATGGGAGCAGAGTGTTGAGTCAGCGGGGGTGCCGGTGAGTGGCCAGGAAGGTCCTGGGGGTGGTGGGTGAGGGGCAGAGGCAAGTGGTTGAGGGATGATGGGGGAGTGAAATTGAGAATGGGGACATTTTGGCTGAACATCAGGAAAAGCTGAGTGACAGTAAAACCCATAGGGCTGTGGAACTGTCTCACCCAAGTGATGTGATGGAAGTCCCGTTGTGTGGGAATTTGGATATATAGTACATTGGGCAAAGCACTAGAAAATGTACTACTGGGAGCAATCCTGCCCAGGTCATTGTATGACTGAATAACTAACCCTCAACAGGGTTCTTTATCTCTTAGAGGTGTGGAAGGAGAGAGGCAGTGCAGTATCTAGTGAGATCCTCAGTATCATGTGTACTGGGCTGACTGCACCTCTGACCCCTCCTGACCTTGTTGAATGCATCCCTCCCGGTCCCAGGCCTCTAGCCATCACCTAGCTCTGAGTGGAATTGTGATTTTCACATTCTCAGACCGGGCCCTGGCTTGCGGTCCCGTGATACTAACTGTGATTACCTCAGCAGGTCTGACTTGTGTGTCCAGACCCAGCAATTCTCATCCCATCTCTGGAGCAATGGCAATGGTAATCAGTGACCAAACAGCCTCCTTAAAGCAAAGTATTAGCTGTTTAGAACTAAAGCTTATTTTCCCTACAGCTTACCATTCCCTGGATATGGGGAGTCCTGTGTCAGCCTGTCTCCCTAGACAGCTGGTGACAAGTGACCCCCTCGTCTCTCCCTGAGAAGCGCTGTTTAACTCTTTAGAGTGCTGTTGGTCTCCAGGCAAAACAAGCTTGCATCTTCCTTCTAGACAGGATCCTTGAAGCTACCAGCTTGCCCTGTAGTTTTTCAAGTATATGCTGGGGTGTCTTTATCTAGAGCTATTGTGTTTCTTTGTGGTTTGCTGTTCCCACAGCCGCCTATTAAGTTAGATCAGTAAAGTCATATAAGAAATTCTAATAACCCACCATCTTCTACAGTAAGTTTACCTCACTGAACAGGTCATGGACAGTAGTCATACCATTATCACATATCAGTATTCATAAAATAAATAAAAATCAGCTTCTTGTCCATCACACCCAGATATAGGGTGACCAGACAGCAAGTGTGAAAAATCAGGATGGAGGTGGGGGGTCAATAGGTGCCGATATAAGACAAAGCCCTGAATATTGGGAATGTCCCTGTAAAACTGGGACATCTGGTCCCCCTACTCAGGTTACAAACAATGCAAGCAAAATCCTTTGTTTAATAATGGTGAGGTCCTTCTTTCCTTCTTGGATTCCTGCAGCGTTATGAACCGCACCCCTGCCAATCTCATTCAGGAGATCATTTTAGTGGATGACTTCAGCTCAGATCGTAAGTATCAGTCCTCACTCTCTTTCTTTTGCTTTTCTCTCTCTTTGATTTTCTCCTTCACTCACTTTGTTCTCTATCCCTCCCTTTCAAAGATTCTCTCTCTTGCTCACTTGCCAGTTGGCAAAAGAAGAAAGAACAGGGAAAGGAGAGAGGCTTTTCTGCACATAGTTTAGCTTTCACCCATGGCAAAGAGGCCATGTTTTCCTCTTTCCTATTCTCCTTGTGTGAGGTTGGTAGTTCTGGCCAGGTTGCCAGAGTACCTAGTCTGGTCTCATTAACCACCTTTTTATGTGTTGTTTAACCCAAATATGGTGAGTGATGTAGGCCAGCAGTGTCTGATTAGATGGGTTAGAGCAGTGGTTCTCAACCTATTTATTATTACCTGGGCCACAGGTTGAAAACCACAGTGCCCCCTCCCCCCCAACTCCTATGCTCACCGCCGCAGCCCACACCCAGAGACCCTTCCACAGAGTGGGGCCAGGAGCGTACCCTGCTGTGGGGCTGAGTGACAGGGCAGCCCCGGACCCCGCCGTCGCACATGGCAGCCTGGCAGCCCAGACCCTGCCATGCGCACCATGAGGCCTTCAGCACAGAGCTAGGCTGCAGCTATATGCTAATTGGGCCGCATGCAACCCATGGGCAGTGGGTTGAGAACCACTGTGTTAGGGAGAGAGACCACAGAGAACAGTTGCAAACTCTCATGTTCTACATTCAGACTGGCTTTTTTGCCCTGGGTCCAGGCTGGGATTGTCATGTACCTAGTACATCCCTGGGGGTAGTTCTGGGTGAGATTTTGCTTCAAGAGGTACCTGACTTCCTCCAGCACCCTGGTGCAAAGCAGGGGTTTATGCTGCATGATCCTGGCTAGTTCCACAGACTAGTGGCTCTGCCCTGCCGCCTCCATTCCACCTTTTGGGTAATTCATTCCCCTAAAGACACTAGGAGATAGTAATCTATGCATTCCCCTGAGCACAGGGCTTGCATTTGTTCCTGGCTATTGTATAGGGTGACCAGACAGCAAATGTGAAAAATTGGGATGGGGGTGGGGGGTAATAGGAGCCTATATAAGAAAAAGACCCCAAAATTGGAACTGTCCCTATAAAATCTGGACATCTGGTCACTCTACTATTGTATGATGGGGTTGAGGTACAAGGGGCTTCCACAAGGGCCCAGGACAATCTAGCACCATGTTTATTATAATAACTAATTACGTCTTCAGACTATTTTTATAGTGTTTTATAGCATTTTGTAGTGAATGTCTGCAGTACCCCAGTGAGTTAAGGAAGTGATACTAGCTGCATTTACAGATAAATAGCTTTGCCCAAAATTTTCAAAAAGTGGCCGCTGAGTTTGGGTGCCTGAGTTCCTGGGTGCCAGTCTGAGACTCCAAGAGCCTGATTTTGAGAAGTGCTGAGCACCCACAACTCCAATTTGAGGCAATGGGAGCTGTGGGGCTCAGCACCTCTATATCTCAAGTTGAGTACCTGACAATTCAATCTCAGATTCAGTTGCCACTTCTGCAAATGTTGGCCTTGAACAGCTTGAGGCCAGATTTTCAAAAGAGCTCAGCCAGAAACTCCCATTTAGGCCTCTAAATAAATGGCAAGACTATCAAAAGTGTCCATCTCCCAGATGCTCCCATTGGTGTCAGTGGTAGCTCTAGGGTGCTGAACACTTCTACAAATCTGGCCCTTGGTACTTTGGTTTCCCCAAGGACACACAGAGGTTTGGGTCAGAGCTAGGAGGTGGATTTCTGGGCCCACTCTTGTTACATTCCTGGTGGGTGAGTAACCTGAATAGAGATTCTTGCATTCACCTGAAATGGTCCTGTCCATTGCTGGGACACAGTCTTCCCTTATGACAGATGTCCAGCAATAAGTCAATAGTTTTTTACTCAAGAGCTCCTGCCACTACATTTGAATGATACAGCAGCTGCCAAGCTGCCCACAGAAGAGCAATATTTCAGAGTGTGTGTCCTTGAAAATGGAAAAAGAGATGCCAAGAAAAGCACTTTGGCTGGTGGCCTTAGTGTGTCTCTCCAGAGCACTGAGGCTGTGGGAGAATGATGACAAGCAAAGGGCTCTGCAAGATGCAGAAAAGTGCATGGGATAAAAGAACTGCTTGTGGGGGGAGGGAGGCGGAAAGGGCTCAGGGGAAATGGGCTTGTGATGGAAACTTTTGCCCCAGTGATATCTGTTAGTGCAGGACTTAGAATCATAGAATATCAGGGTTGGAAGGGACCTCAGGAGGTCATCTAGTGCAACCCCTGCTCGAAGCAGGACCAATCCCCAACTAAATCATCCCAGCCAGGGCTTTGTCAAGCCTGACCTTAAAAACCTCTAAGGAAGGAGATTCCACCACCTCCCTAGGTAACCCATTCCAGTG
>NC_133772.1:84009993-84038791 GCF_003597395.2 Chelonoidis abingdonii
AGAAGTCCAACGGAGCAACATAAAATGACTAGGGGGATGAGCAATAACTTATGAGGAGAGGCTGATAGAATGGGATGTTTAGCCTGCAGAAGAGACAGATGAGGGGGGATTTGAGAGCTGCTTTCACTACTGAAAGGGGTTTCCAAAGAGGATTTGGACTCTTCCCAATTTTTCCACATCCTTCTTGTAGTGTGGGGCCCAAAACTGGACACAGTACTCCAGATGAGGCCTCACCAATGTCGAATAGAGGGGAATGATCAAGTCCCTCGATCTGCCAGCAGTGCCCCTACTTATGCAGCCCAAAATGCCAATAGCCTTCTGGGCAACAGGGGCACACTGTTGACTCATATCCAGCTTCTCGTCCACTGTAATCCCAGGTCCTTTTCTGCAGAACTGCTGCCTAGCCACTCGGTCCCTAGTCTGTAGCAGTGCATAAGATTCTTCCATCCTAAGGGCAGGACTCTGCACTTGTCCTTGTTGAACCTTGTTGACTTGCCAAAGTATAGCCTGTGGACCAAATGTATCCCACAGAATTGTAGAGGGACCCCTGTGCCTTATCTTCTCTTTCATGTGGAGATGTGGCCTTCTGAGCCTACATGGCCCAGCATGCATTGCTCCACCGTGAGCTGAACGAAGGGTCACTCTTACCAGATGCAGTCTGGGATGTGCAACCTTGGTGTTCTGGAATGTATTTCATTTAATGCAAATTAGGTGTGACTTGGTCACCCAGCAAGTTGCCAGTTGGACATCCCTATATTAGTGGAAAAGTGAACCCAAGGAAGATGGTTGGATCACCATGACTTGGATTAAATAAAACTAAGCTGAAAACTATCCCAGAGAACAGATTGTAGGGAACAACCTTGCATGATCTAGTGGGTGGAGGAAGTGGACTAAATCACCTAATAGAGTAGGTCTCTTTCCTCTCTAGCTTCTTGGATTCTCTGCACTTGCTCCGTGATGTCCCTCAGTTTCTCCTGCTCCCAATTCTACACCTACAGCATATGCCCCTTTGTTCTTCCGCAGTTCTGAACTCAAACTGGCTGCAGCCTGAGCCCTTCAGCGCATCTGGAGAGCTTTGGCTCAGCAGCCATGGAGGAGGACTGTCAAGCAAGCAGAGCTCTCTTGGGTGCACTTTAGACAATGGGATTAAAGATATCAGGTTGATTAAAGTGATATTAAGTGAAAGCAGTGCTTTCCCTCCATGGAGACACATAAGAGCAGTTAATTGGAGCTCTCCACTGAAGCCAAATAATTTATGTATTTGTGCCAAATGTTTTCTCCTTTCCTAAGCTGAGGACTGCCAGCTCCTTACCAAGATCCCAAAGGTCAAGTGTCTACGCAACAGTCGCCGAGAAGGTGAGTGTGGAAAACTTTGCAGGTACCATCTGCTTGCAAAGTCACCCCTTCTGCCCTCCACTCCCCTAGATGCTATTTCTCATGGTTACAATTCATACTAGCAGTACAGATGAAGCTTTTATTTCCCAATCTGGAGGCTCTGGCAGAGAGATCCTGGGTTATCAATCCTCATGCTTCAGGGCATCTGTTGTCATTTTAAATATTTATGTTATAGTAGTGCCCACAATCCCTAGTCAGGATCAGGACCCCATTGTGCTAGGACCATATAGATAGACATGGTTCCTGACCTGAGAGAAGAAGACAATCAAATATTATACATTATATATACACACACAGAGTTGGGGAAAGCTAATATTTCATATATATAATACATCTACAAATCAAAATGTTGACTTTCCTTAGCTGTCCTAACAGTCCTTCCGCCCAGCCATTTTGTGCTGTCTGATTTCTTATAGCCATCGCAGCACAAGTGGGTCTTGAGAAGAGATTTGAAGGAGGCGAGGGTAGCGGCTTTACATGGGATCCCAAGCATCAGGCGGTGGTGTGGAAGATGGGGAGGCATTTGTGGGAGAGACTGGCATCATAAAAGAGAAGAGTGAAAAGCAGTGAGGGGCCCTGAAAGTCAGGACAAGAAGCTGGAGCTCAAAACACTGGGAGGGGTGAGGGAGCTAGGTGAGAGATTGAGAGATGGGTGTGATTAAGCAGAGTGACAGGCAAGGAAGGTGATTGTAGCAGCTGTGTTTTGCATGGACTGGAGGGAAGTGATATAGGTGTCAGGGAGGCTGAAGAGGAGGAGGTTCCAGTAATCAAGACTGGAGGTTTAGAGGTGTGAACAGAAAAAATAAAAAAGCCCATGCCCCTAGCATGTCTCCTATTCCTATGGTGGCACGGACCTGGCTAAGGCAGCTCTATGCCATCTGGGGAGGCCCCTCTGGTAGGGCTATTCCCTGGTCCAGTGGGCAGATCTGCTATGTTTATGGCCCATTTACTCTGTTAGAGCAGTGTAAAGAGTCCGGCTTGTCCTGGAGAATCAGACTACACAAGGCACAAGGCAGTGGAGAATTTTTATTTTCTCTATATTGTCGAAGTTCAGGGCTTTCCCTCCCTAATCTCCCCTTCCTTTTACTCTTTGTCCTTTCCACTGTCTTCCCCTCTTCTGCCTGTTCCTCCTCTTAGGGCTGATTCGCTCTCGAGTGCGAGGGGCTGAGGTGGCGATGGCTGAGGTTCTCACCTTCCTAGACAGTCACTGTGAGGTGAACAGCGAGTGGCTGCAGCCGATGCTTCAGAGAGTGAAAGAGGTGAGACCACCTCCCCCCATTATCTTTCTCATCTCACACAATCCCCACCAGGATTTACCTTCTTTTTTCCTGGCTCTGCCAGGCAGCTGATAGACAGCACCGCTGCACATTGTGAGCTTCAGCATCGAGAGCAAGCATCCAAATGCCTCCCTGTCAAACTCAGATGTTTTTAAGAGGAGTACAGAGCCTAAAATATCCAGTGCAACAGGTACCTGCTGTGTATTACTGAGACTCTTACTGCAGGGCCCCAGCACTTTCCTGTTGTGGGGACAGGGATGTTAATAGATGGGAGGGGAGATTCGTGAAAATCCTTGTGCCGCTGACTGCTACTTTAATCTTCCTGGATACTTCTTCCACATCTCCTCACATGTAGACAACACACACAACCTCTGCATGCACTTCTGCTCCCTTTCCACAACCTTCTTCCAACTGCTGAACCTTCCCCCCTGCCCAACCCTCCTGCTTTTAACACCCTCTGCAACAAGCACTGGGCCCACAAAACCACTTCTCAACACAAAGTGCCCCCAGGGACGTTCTTTCTGAGGTTCATTGGAGAAAGGATTAACCCCAGGGCAGATAAGAGTGTAATATCAGACAGCAGTGTTGGCAGCTCTCGCCCTGAATTCACCACGGGGTCGAAGGGACGATGTGACAATGCTGCTGAAAAACCTGCAATGAAAGAGCAGGGGGGTGCAGAGGGGTACTGATCTTTCTGTCACCTGCAAGTGCCGCATTCTCCTTCTCTGAAGAAAGGAGCCCATGAAGTAATGGGGCCCAGGAGAGGAGTGGGAGGCACTTACGCTGCTGCACATTTCATATGTCTGCTCAGTTTAGTGTCAAGGGGAGGAAGAAGGTGAAACCTTAGAACTTCTTTTTAAGCCTGCTCAATAAATCCTCCATCTCAGTAGCCCATAAATGTCAAGTTTACTTCTGCTTGTAAAGTCAAGCTCCTGGCAGGAGCAGCAGCAGCAGCAGCAGCACAGTTATGGAGTCTCTGCAGATGGGACTGAGTAGTTATTATCAGGGATGGATCTGAGCTGCAAAGTTTTTGGACCCTGATCCAATCTGTTTAGAGCTCAGGGCTGGCTTGAGCTAGGATTTTGGTTCAGCCCATCATAGATATAGGGGTCAGTTGCCATGTTCAGATCTAGGTCCAGGTTCAGATTCCAAACTTGTCCCGAATTTTGTAGCTGTTTCTGTCCGGGGGTTTGGTTCACATCTCTCTCTAGCTGTGAGGAGGCTGGAATGTCAGGGCACCTGGACAGATGGTAACAGAACACAGACCATAAAAGAGATGTGCTTCAACACTGCTGTTGACAGCGCTTATGCTGTGGCAGAATTAACTCATGCCTGCCCTGTCAGTGTCGATGAAAAATCAAACGGCACACCCAGGCTCAAGGCCTGAGCACAGGCCACAACAGAAAAAACTTGTTTTCAGAACAAGTGGCTGTGTGATCAGCAGGCTAGTAGTGACAGACAGATGGCTGGGTACCTCCATCATTACCGACTCTCTCAATTTTATTGTGAGTGTGGAGATAGCTGGTGTTTGTCTTAAAGCTCAGCTCCTGGAGTCAAGAATCTCAGTTTTCTTTTAATACAAAGTAAATTTCTAGCACCCATGGTTGCAGAGAATAGCTTGAAAATGGGACTGGAGTGCTCCCTAAAGGTTCAAAAACCAGAAGGCAAATAAAAAGGTCCCAATATTTCTTTATTTATTTTAAAAATCTCATTATTTCTAGGTCTGTCTCATTATTCTCAGGGACTATCAATCATCATGAGTAAATACTGTGTCTCTCTTTGTGGTTTATTAGTTGGCTATGTGGTTGTTTTGGGTTGGTAATGAGAATTAGTTTATTTTATTGGCCTTTTTGTTTTAAAAAAATCAAAAGAAGCCTGGATACTGAGGCCTTGGCTACACTGGCACTTTACAGCGCTGCAACTTTCTCGCTCAGGGGTGTGAAAAAACACCTCTCTGAGCGCAGCAAGTTACAGCGCTGTAAAGCGCCAGTGTAAACAGTGCCCAGCACGGCTCCCAGTGCTGCAAGCTAATCCCCTCGGGGAGGTGGAGTACCTGCAGCACTGGGAGAGCTCTCTCCAAGCGCTGGCGCTACGACCACACTCGCACTTCAAAGCACTGCCGCGGGAGCGCTCCCGCAGCAGTGCTTTGGAGTTTCGAGTGTAACCAAGCCCTGATTCCTGCCTTTGTGACAGGGATATTAACCTTTGAAACTGGGACCCATGTCATGTGATTGGGGCCAGGAAATAAAGAGCTGTCACTTACCTCTGCTCCTGTGTGCTAAACCCATATTAAAAGAGGGCCATTAGTTTCATTCCCCCGTGTCATAGATATGAAGTTGAGCTGACAGTTTTCCTGTCTGTTGACATGTACAGCAGCCATGGAGTTGTCACCCAGCTGCCACATGGGACGTAATGAAGAGTTGCAATGTAATATGCTGATATATTTTCCCCTGTTGCGGTGTGCATAGCCTCATGTCTCTGATACGCTATTCTTTTGCCAGCCCCCCAAGAGAGGCCTGATTGTTCTCCCACTCTTCTGTTCTCACAGGATTATACCCGGGTGGTGAGTCCAATCATCGATGTGATCAGCCTGGATAATTTTGCCTACCTGGCAGCCTCAGCCGATCTGAGGGGAGGTGGGTAAGGCTAACGGCTGGGATAAGTTACACCTGAGGGGAAGGTGGACAAGGACCAGCTAGGGAGTGGCAGCAGTAACAGTGCTCTGTTCTCTCTGTCCAATGTGTTTTATTGCTTGGAAGGAACAGCTCCAGTGGAGAAGAGGCCATGAAGCAACTTGGGGGTATGCAGAGAGGCTCTCCGCTCACTCTGTGTAACTGGCCCTGCATGTGGATGCTTCAGACACAAGACAGTAGTTTTTTAGGACTGAAGGTGGCTCTCTAGGAAAGGTCTGCAGGCAGATCGCAGGCCAGGCAGGTATTCAGGAGAGGTGCCAGAGTCTGATCCTTACAGTGCTCCAGACCAGAATTGCCAGCTCCCAGTGCCTCCACAGGCACCCAACCCAGCCCCTCCTGCTATTGCTGAGCCCTCCAGTAACCCTGCAGATGAGCAATCAGAATGCACCCTGCTTGCTCTCCAAAACTCACCACACACACACCTGCCCATCCCAAAGCATGCAGGCCAACATCACCCATCACCTGATGGATAAGTGATGCAAGCAATCCCCCTCCAGCTGACTAGCACTCCTTCTACTCAGCAGTGCCTAAACCCGCCAATAGGTCCCCCAGGTTAGGCCCCTAACCCAATCCCCTCTCCCAGCTGTCAAATCTGCCTGCACCCTCTCCATAATTCCCCCAGACAAATGCCGCCATCAGCTATTGAAACCCACTGGTATCGCGGATAGACTCCTGTCAGATGCAGAGCCCTCCTGCCAGCGCACTGTGCTACGCAGACGTCACAGCTTCCTTCTATCCATTGAAGAGCATCCCAAGGCCACACCTCCCCGCTGCCAAATCCTCCCACAGTAGTCCCTGAAAAACATTCTCAACTCTCTTCCTAGCTGTGAAACCCTTCCACTACCATCCCTTGCTGCTCCAACATCATCTGGCTCAACTCTCTCTCCCTTTCAGTGGTGAATCTCACCTGCCAATACCTCCTCTCACCACCCTCCCTGCCTTTAGAACCCACCCAATTTGTGGGTGTCCATTACCTGGCAGCATTTTAAGGATTACTCATAGCTCAATTCAGAAATGTGGGACAACTCAACAAATGATAGACTTGGGAAAACCAATGGTAACGCACTGGAACTTTGTTCCCAGAAATACACCGTCATCCCACCAAGAGTGCTCATAACTTTGTCAGCCAAAGAGGCATAAGACACGCTGACCAGACTGCAGCAGCCCTGATTATCGCCTCTCGCCCTGACAACACACTCCAGAAGATCTGGAAAGTAGTTGAGCACAGACAAGTATTGCTAAGGGAAGGGAGAGCCTCGAGGGACTCCAAATGGTACAGCAACATGTTTACATTTTGCTGCAATGTCGAAGGTTCTTGCTACTTTGATGCAGGTGTGGGGTAACCTAGGGACTTCTGCTCACTTGGGTTACTGGTGGCCTCATGCATTTGCAGGTCCAGTATGCCCGTCTGCCCCCTGCTGGTTGACATGAAGGGTAGTACTTGCAAATCTGGTGTGGCACCTGCCACAGGCAGATGGGGCAGAGGGGCCAAAACAGGCATCCTCTCAATGAAGGCGTGGGTCTGTTTCCAAGGCTAGTGGAAACCTGTGTATGCAAAAAGGTCACCAGGACCAACCCCCCAAAAAGGAGGTTTGCAGCATCTTGTTAGTTTAGTTGTTTGTTCCCCTGATGCTCTTGCTGCAGATTTCCTGAGTATTCTAGTAGCCAGCATTGTCTTACTCTATTGGCATCCCTCGTGTTTCTTTTCTTCTCAGGGTTTGACTGGAGCCTTCACTTTAAGTGGGAGCAGATCCCTATAGAGCAGAAGATGTCCAGAACGGACCCAACCCAGTCCATAAGGTACCAGTCTCTGCTGGGCTTGTGCGGCCCTCTCTTTGAATGCCATTGTTAAGACTTCATCTTTGCATCAGGAGTGCACAAGAACTTGCCTTGTGAGGACAAGATACCATCGCGGTTGCTGCAGATGCTGTGTGAGGCATTTGTCCTGTGATATGTTTGAAGCAGTCATGTGACACATGTGAAAGCTGTAATTTATCAACTCACTACTCCTTGAACAATGGAAAAAGTAATGATTTTAAGTTAAACACACTTACAGACCATTGCAGCCCATTCAGTCTGTCTACTTACATGGCCCCTATCTCTCTAGTATCTGAGTGCCTCACAAACTAATGAATTTATCCTCTCGACAGCGTGTGCAGTCTGGTTGTGCTATTATCCCCTCTTATGGATAAAGAATTAAGGCACAGAGGCTGAACAACTTGCCTAAGGTCACACAGGAAGTCCATGGCAGAGCTGGGAACCAAACCCAGTCCAAGGGCTTAAGTACAGGATCATCCTTCTTTCCCAGCTTTGAATGTTCAAGTTTTTGACTGAGATAGGGGTGGGGCACATAGTGGCTTCTCTGTTGGCCAGTGTAGTCACTAGCTGGTTCACTACTTTGTACAGAGCTTTGAGAAAACTGAAGTGTGAAAAATGCTGACAAAACCCCCAAATTCTTGTCTATTTAGACAGCAAGATTCTTTAACTATAGCACACAGGAATTGGAAAGCATCCCTGTAAATAGTTTATGAGCCCTGTAGCGGACCTCACTGTGTCTCATGTTTCCGAAACCACCAGAACCCTGACAGAACAGCAGTGGGTATAAGCAGCTGAGCCTTAGTAACAGTCTAGCAGTTGTTTGGACCCCACTGTGCCCATGTGGTTCCTTCATATTGTGTATGTTGTGCAAAGAGCAAAAGACACAACACTAACCTTCTAAATACTGTGATAGAAACTAACAAGGGGTGGGAGGTGGGTCTGTTGGTGAAAGCACAAGACTTGGAGTCAGGAGATTTGTGTTGTATTCCCACCTCTGCTGCAATCTCGTCATGTAATAGAGGTGAGGAACTATGGGTATGTCTACACTACGGGATTATTCCGATTTTACATAAACCCGTTTTGTAAAACAGATTGTATAAAGTCGAGTGCACGCGGCCACACTAAGCACATTAATTCGGCAGTGTGCGTCCATGTACCGAGGCTAGCGTCGATTTCCAGAGCATTGCACTGTGGGTAGCTATCCCATAGTTCCCGCAGTCTCCCCCGCCCATTGGAATTCTGGGTTGAGATCCCAAGGCATAATGGTGCAAAAACAGTGTCGCGGGTGATTCTGGGTAAATGTCGTCACTCATTCCTTCCTCCGTGAAAGCAACGGCAGACAATCGTTTCACGCTCTTTTTCCCTGGATTGCCCTGGCAGACGCCATAGCATGGCAACCATGGAGCCCATTTTGCCTTTTGTCACTGTCACCATATGTGTATTGGATGCCGCTGACAGAGGCGGTACTGCAGCACTACACAGCAGCATTCATTTGCCATTGCAAGGTAGCAGAGATGGTTACCTGTCGTTCTGTACCATCTGCTGTGCCATTGTAAATTGACGTTGAGATGACGGTTATCAGTCATTCTGTACCGTCTTCTGCTGTCATGGGTCCTCCTGGCTGGCCTTAGCTGAGGTCAGCTGGTGGCGCAAAGACAAAAATGGGAACGACTCCCCAAGTCAATCCCTCCTGTATGGTTTATCTAAAAATAGAGTCAGTCTTGCCTAGAATATGGGGCACGTGTACTAGAGAACCAGTGTATCAGAGAACCAGAGAGCATAGCCGCTTTGTGTCAGATCCCGCAGAAATGATGAACTGCATGCCATTCATGGGGGGTGCCCCTGCAACAACCCCACCCGTTGATTCCCTTCTCCCCCAACCTTTCTGGGCTACCGTGGCAGTGTCCCCCATTTGTGTGATGAAGTAATAAAGAATGCAGGAATAAGAAACAACACTGACTTTTTAGTGAGATAAAATGAGGGGGAGGCAGCCTCCAGCTGCTATGATAGTCCAGGCAGACATTAAACGGGTGGGGGGGAGAGGAATCTTGCTCTATGATAGTCCAGGCAGTACAGAATCTTTCTTCTTTAGGGGGGGGAAAGGGCTGATGGAACTCAGCCCCAGTTGCTATGATGAGGACAGTTACCAGCCGTTCTGTACCTACCTACCAGGAATGACCAGGGAATCATTCCTATTTTTACCCAGGCGCCCCCAGCCAACCTCACCTGAGGCCAGCCAGGAGCACTCACAGGCTGATGATGACAATGGATAGCAATCATATTGTACCGTCTGCCACCGGGGAAGGGGAGAGGATGCTGCTATTTCATTGCCGCAGCACCGCGTCTACCAGCAGCATGCAGTAGACATAGAGTGACATATAAAAAAAGTCAAGAAACTGATTTTTTTCCCTTTTCTTTCATGGGGGAAGAGAGGGTAAATTGACGACATATACCCTGAAACACCCCGGACAATGTTTTTGACCCTACAGGCATTGGAGCTCAGCCAAGAATGCAAATGCTTTTCGGAGACTGCGGGGACTGTGGGATAGCTGGAGTCCTCAGTACCCCCTCCCTCCCTCCATGAGCGTCCATTTGATTCTTTGGCTTTCCGTTACGCTTGTCACATAGCACTGTGCTGTGGCTTCTGTCTATCATAGCCTGAAGATTTTTTCAAATGTTTTCTCATTTCGTCTTCTGTAACAGAGCTGTGATAGAACAGATTTGTCTCTCCATACATCGATCAGATCCTGTATCTCCCGTACGGCCCATGGTGGAGCTCTTTTTGGATTTGGGACTGCATCGCCACCCGTGCTGATCAGAGCTCCACGCTGGGCAAACAGGAAATGAAATTCAAAAGTTCGCGGGGCTTTTCCTGTTTACAGGGCCAGTGCATCTGAGTTTGGATTGCTGTCCAGAACAGTCACAATGGTGCATTGTGGGATATTGCCCAGAGGCCACACTAACCCTAATCCGATATGGTAATACCGATTTCAGCACTACTCCTCTTGTCGGGGAGGAGTACAGAAACTGGTTTAAATAGCCCTTTATATTGATGTAAAGGACCTCGTTGTGTGGATGGATGCAGCGTTAAATCGGTTTAACGCTGCTAATATTGGTTTAAAGGCGTAGTGTAGACCAGGCCTTAGTCTGGCCAAGTTTTCCTCATCTGTAAAATGGAGATAAGGATAATGGTGGTGGAGCAGGGTTACAGGGCTTAATTAATGAATGTTTCTAAAGTGTCTTGTGATCTTTAGATGAAAAATCCCGAGCAAGGACAAATTATGATTATTGTTTTGTTATGTATTTGCCCTTTCTTCCTTCTCTCCAGAACACCTGTCATAGCGGGAGGCATCTTTGTGATCGATAAGTCTTGGTTTAACCATCTGGGAAAATATGACACTCAGATGGACATCTGGGGAGGAGAGAATTTTGGTGAGTTGTGAAATTAGTCATTGCCTTCTCTTTCCCCACACCATCTCCCTCCTCACACAGAAAGTGACACCAGGAAATCTTTGTCAGACAAAATATGATTTCCTGTGGGCATTTCACGTAATTAATATATTACTTGCATATAGATGGAACGCATTCCCAATCCACAAAAACACCCAACTCCAAAGATCTGTGTATCAGTATAAGGTTCGAGACATCAGACAGCCACAGTGTCAGTCAGATCTATATTACTGGCTCATGTGTATATCAAAGATATAAGCTCTTTAAGATAGGGACCATCTTTTTGTTGTATGTGTGCACAGTGCCTAACAGGACAGGGCCTTGATCCTTGAGTGGGGCCTTCTAGGTGCTACAGAAATACACATAAATAACAATAACATCTGTGGTACTTAACATGAGATGTTCAGGAGAGATTCTCTTTCCTGACCCACTCCATAGTCTAACAAGTCTTCAAGTGGAACATCACCACCATTCAACCTTTCTATAGACATCCCTTCTTCCCCTAATAAAGGTGAGTTCTTATCCCATGACAATGGCTTTTAAAAGTTGTGTTCCTAGTATGTCAGACCTCTTTGGGAGTGGAAGCTGGGTACCGATACTCATAAACTGCATAAGACTCTTAAACTGGGACTGAGCTCTAAACCCTCTGAGGAATATCTTCCCAGGTACTGTTATTTCACATAGCAAAGCTCTGAAACCTGCTTCCACAGTACTACCAGAGGTGACAATTCGAGGCATCTTTTTTCTCCCAGATTAGATGCCTTTATGCTGTAGAATCATCACATGTAAGTGAGGTTTAGAGAGAGCAGCAGAACTGAAAAGAGGAGCACAGGGAAATCAAGTATTTGGGACTCCATTAAAATGAATTGCTGGTGAGGGAGAGTGGAATTAAAATAACTAATTTACTTGTCTTTCCTGTTAACTGAAATGAATCTGTACATACCTCTTTCTGTGTTTCAATACCTCTTGTAGTAATAAAACCGCTCCCTCTGGCCTGACTCTCTGGAACTAGAAAGTGATTTTGCTCACTATTTGAGCAGTTCCAGACATGGCTTGCCTGCAGTACATATTACTTGGGATTACCTAAGGAGCTTAGAAGAGTATTTTCCATTAGACGGAGGGAACCCTCTCTAAGACACATCGGAAATGATGATCTGTCAGAATTCAGATGTAGAAGTAGGAGGATCATTAAGAATATGATAAAGCTGCCACAAATTTATTCTGTTTGCATTATTAATTAAGTTGCAGATAAATTCCCTTTAAAAGAATAATGCATCCCATGCTTTCAGCTTCTGAAAGGATAAACTAGGAATGGGGAAAACAAAGTTGTGAGGTGGAATCTTTGTTGTAAAGATCTGATGGGGGGTTTCTCAATACTATATTTCTTCAGATTTCCATAAGCCTGTGTTGGTGCTCATCTCATAAATTAAAATACAATATAAAACTCATTCCACCTTGACACATACATTATATATCCATTAGATAATAGGAGGGTAATACAATAGAAAATGGTAATGGATACTTTTCATTTTTGTTTTGTTTATCAAAAACCAGGTTTTTGGTATATGAAAAATCTTGATAATATTTTTATAATTTTTTTATTTAAAATGTCACATTTTTCATGAAAAAGGAAAATATTTTAATGTCAACCATTTTTTTTGTGGATTTTTTTTTTACTTGCGAGTGAGCAGGGTTAAAAAGGAGGCGGAGTATGGCAGGCAAGTGCATAGCCGAAGGGATATGGTAAAGGGATGTTCACTACACACTCCCCTACAAAATCTTGCTCCAACTAGGAGACAGGAGTAACTTGGTAGCTGGATGCAAGCACTCCAAGCAAGTTTGCATGGCAGCGAGATGTATTAAGGTATGTTGGGTGTGTGATTCCCAGCTTTAGGACACATACCCACGCTAGCTCTGATCAAGCTAGCAATAGAGGGTAGCCATGGCAACATGAGCAGTGGGAGGGATTAGTCACCCTCAGTACGTACACATCAAAGACCATAGGCATCTACTTGGGGCTGCTAGCCACTCCAGCCACTCATGCAGTTGCAACTACATTATTTTTAGCACACTAGGTTGATCAAAGCTAGCATGGGTATGTCTCCTGAAGCTAGGCCTCACATTCTCCTCTCTAAGTGTAAGCATACCCTTAGCTGGTAAAAGTCTCTTAGGGGAAGTGGAGAAACTCACAGTGCTTGAATCATCTAAAACTGCAAAGCACTTGGAAACATACAGTACATAACAATCCAACATATTCCCCAGGGCATGGGCTAAATCACCTAGTAGATCTTCTCCGTCTCCAATTTCTATTCCATATTTGAAGGAAATAAATCAGAATAAAATGATGATGTATTGTTGTGTGAACTGCATCATCTTTTTGTCCTTTTTGCCTGCCTTCAAGGATCCCGCTGCTTTATGGATATGGAATAGATACTCTGTGTGTGTGTGTGCATTTGCATCTGTCTGCGTCCACCTAGAACTGAGAATTGTCTTGAAACCCATACATCAGGTTAACCGAACAAACTGGCTTCAGGATTTCACAGTGGATATGTTTGATATAGTTATTAGGTGCAGCCTGGCCCAGAATGAGTTAGAACCTTGTTCCAGGAGTGAAAAAGCCAGTTGGACACAATCCCAAAAGAAATGTGTAGCCTGGCTTTTTTCAAAGACCTTCCCTGCCTATGAGACTGGGGAGCTTTCTTCTGCTGCTTTTCTCTCAACTGATCCCTGGCCAGGTCTACACTGCGACTTTAAATCGGTTTAATGGCCGATATACCGATTTAACGCTGTATCCGTTCACACGACGTCGTCATTAATATCGAGTTAAACGGCTCCTTAAATTGATTTCGGAACTCCTCCCAAACGAGAGGAGTAGCGCTAAATTCGATAGTGATAACTCGGATTAGGGTTCGTGTGGACGGAAATCGACGTTATTGGCCTCCGGGCGGCATCCCAGAGTGCAGCACTGACCGCTCTGGACAGCAATCTGAACTCAGATGCAGCGGGCAGGTAAACAGGAAAAGCCCCGCGAACTTTTGAATTACATTTCCTGCTTGCCCAGCGTGGAGCTCTGATCAGCACGGCTGGCGATGCAGTTTGAAATCGAAAAAGAGCTCCAGCATAGACCGTACGGGAGATACTAGGTCTGATCGCTGTATGGGGAGACAAATCTGTTGTATCCAGCTCCGTTACAGAACACGAAATGCCAAAGCGTTTGAATAAAAAACTCCAGGATACACAGCGCTGCGTGACAAGCGTAACGGGAAGCCAGAGACTCAAATGGACGCTCATGAAGGGAGGGAGGGGGTACTGAGGACTCCAGCTATCCCACAGTCCACAGCAGTCTCTGAAAATTATTTGCATTCTTGGCTGAGCTCCCAATGTCTGTAGGTTCAAACACAGTGTCTGGCGTGGTTCAGGGAACAGCTCCTCAGTTTATTTCCCCCCCCCACCACGTGAAAAAAAAGGGAAAGATTGCTGTGCTATGGCGTTTGCTCAATGCACTCCGCGAAAAAGGCGCCAAAGGGTTGTCTGCTGCCTTCACAAAGGGAGGGGTGAGGCTGTACCCAGCACCACCCGGGGCAGTGTTTTCTGCCCCATCAGGCACTGTGCTCTCAACACGGAAGTGGGAACTATGGGATAGCTGAGGAACAGCTACCCACAGTGCACCGCTCCTGAAATCGATGGTAGCTTTGGACCATGGACGCAAACAATCGATTTCGGGATCCCACTGTGGACGCGCTAAACCGATTTTATTAGATCTGTTTTGTAATATCGGTTTAAGCTAATTCGAAATAATCGTGCAGTGTAGACGTACCCCCTGTTGGACACAGACTGTCTGGGATGTGTGAGAGGGATCAAAAGATAGCAGTGAAAATGTGACTTATTAACATTTTCTCCTTTACTCAGAGGCAGAAGTAGAAGTCATTTAAAAACAAATAACCCACTTGTGTTAAACAATCCTGCCCACTCCTTCCAAAGGAGCTGGACTGGCAATCTGGGGGTGAAAGGCCTGAAGTATGGTAGCCATGGGGCCTGCGTGGGAGATTTCAGGCTGAAAGGATTTTTTTTGTAACTTGTTAATGTTGTATCTCTTGCCTCAGGGCCTGAGGAAGACCCCAGGCAAGTAAAGTTTTTGAAGGAGAATCTATATGATCTAAAGTCTCTAGAGGGCCCCATTGTTGTAGGGAATCTTATGCAAATTTCTCCAACTCCCCAGTTGACTTTTTTGCCTATTACCCTTCCTCTTTTGTTGCTTTCATTTCCACATGAAGCGCAAGTGAGGAACCCATCCAGTGTGGCACAGTGATTAAACTCGGGGGGTGGGGACAACCACGGACAGACTCATAATCCTTAACAAGGGCCTGTCTCTTCTGTGATGCAAATGAGCTTCTGCACATCAAAGCCCCTGTGTTCCAACAATTCTTTAACAAAATGTTGAATTTGACTTCAAGATCAGTTGAGTTTCTGCAAGTGCTCTGTGTGTGTGTGTTTCTCTCAAATAAACTGGACTGAATTCTGCTCTTGGGAGAAGTAACTTTGAGCTGCAGCCCAGTGTTTTCACTCCTGTACCAGTTTTGGCAGAGCCAAGTGAGTTGGGAGCATTATAATGAGATGGTGTGATACAACTGAAACATTAATGTGAGATGTACCACAGCTGCTGGGATTCCAGGAGCCAGGAGAGGAGAAGAGCAGGGGAGATATGGTGTTTAGATGGGCAGTGGTGGCCAAACTTTGCCATGGTGAGGGGCCACAAGCACCTGAGCTAAGCAGACATATTTAATTGGATATACATAAACCTGATCAGCTGGGTTGTTGCCCTGAAATTAGAGGGGAAGAGCAGCCATGCCCCACACTTGGCAACTGTGTATGATATGCTCTGCTTTGAAACTGTACTCCAGGGTGATGTCAGTGGGGGTGTGGCAAAGGGAGCAGGACTCCAGGCATGGACTGTTTAAGTAAACCAAAGCACCACCCTGACTCTTCTTCTCTCTGTCATTTCCTATTATCTGTCACATATCCATCCTTTCCCTAAATCTGTTCCTTTTCTCCCGGCCCCCACTCTTGGCACCCATTCTGACTTCTGCAGGGGTGTCTGTTTTCCTGGGGTAGCCCTATCTCTTGTAGACAGGGCTTGTGGGCAGTGTAATGTCAACAACATCTGTTGCCAGAAGCCATTCTAAGTGTCTGGCAGCCACAAGGCCCAGGATAATGAGTAGGTCTCTTGTTAAATGGATGGTCTCAGAGAGAGGAGAGGGACAGGAGGAAGGTTGGGAAGTCTGAGGATCAACTCAATTATAACGAAGAGAGACAGGTTCTCTTTCCATCAATTCATCCTTCCTGGTTTTACCGTGGACTGAGTCTATGGCATCTATGCCGAGAAAGGAGGCAAAGCCATTCAGGGGCAGTGTATGAGGTGGCTTTTTTCTTGGTATTCTAGGAAGTTTTACCTGTATTGCTTGTCTGGCTGTAGATTCTGATGCTTGGGATCTCTTCCAGAGCTCTCCTTCCGAGTATGGATGTGCGGTGGCAGCTTGGAGATTGTTCCCTGCAGTCGAGTCGGCCATGTGTTCAGGAAACGCCACCCCTATGACTTTCCAGAGGGCAATGCACTGACCTATATCAAGTAGGTGTTGGGATATCGCAATGGCAGATGAATCATCTTGATATTTAGCATGTCTAAATAATCCTATATCTTTCTTTCCTCCTTTCCCTTTTTTTCTGCCTGGGGATTCAGGGAGGATGGCACGTGGTTGAACATTTAACAAGATTCAGCCTGAAACCTCCTGCCTAGGCAAAGAAATGGTACAGATGCCCACTGCATAAAGCATATCCCCTTCCTCTGGAATGCTAACCCAGAAGGTCATAGCCTCAGTGTCCCTAGGAATCCCAGTCCTAGTTATTCCTGGCCCCGCCCATCTCCTTCCTTCCAGCTGAACCTGCCACAGGACTCAGCAGTTCTTCGTCACATTTTTTGTTACTGATTAGGAGATAGCACATGAGAGTTGCCGGTCCAGATGTACCAGAGAGATGTATCTGTTATGAGAAGAGCCACATGGGCAGCTTCCATTGTAGCAGAGCGGGGAAGAGAATAAAAATGAGAGAAGTTGGTAGATGCATTGGGAGGGAGAAAGATGTTGTTACAAAAAAAACAAAGGGTGATAATGGTCTGTGACTAGTGACAAAGGGCACATCTAGACAGGGACAAAAGTGAATTAAGCTAAAGTGAACTAAGGCCACTTCACTTCTAAATGAGAGTGTCCACACAGGCTTAATGCACTTTAACACTCTTTAACTTCACACCTTTAGAGTTGGTCTGTGCTTAAAATTTAGGTCAATATAGGTACATCAGTCAGAGGTGAGAAAAATCCACACCCCTGACCAATATAGCTATGCTGACCCAACCTCCAGGGTCTGCACAACTAGATAGACAGAAGAATGCTTCCGTTGACTTAGCTTGGACAGTGATGGAAAAACCCCGTCCGTCAGCGTAGGTTGTGTCTACACTGTGAGGTTATGCTGGCATAGCTGTGGCGATGACTTAACTTTCCCAAGACCTGGTTTACACTTAAAAGTTAGGTTAATATAGCCACACCCCTGACTGATGCAGCTATACCAACCTAACCCCTAGCGTAGGTGCAGCTGTGTGGGCAGAAAGGATATTCCATTGACAAAGCTACCGTCATTTGGGAAGGTACTTTTCCTACACAGCCAGAAAAACCCCTTCCATCATCTTGGGCTGCATCTAGGTTGCACTGGCAGAACTACGGTGCCATAGCTATGTCAGTATACTCTCCATAGTGTAGACATACCCTGACTGTCTCCATGAGCACGTTCCTAAGTTGCCAATGTTCCTTTATCTCCAGCTCCTGGGGGAGCTGTCGCAAGGTACTAGCACTCAGCGTAGCTTCTCCTTGCCCACCTGCAGGAACACCAAACGCACAGCAGAGGTGTGGATGGATGAGTACAAACAGCACTACTACGAGGCCCGGCCTTCTGCCATTGGGAAGTCATTTGGAAGGTAAGCAGTCCCTGAGCCTGGCCCGCAGCCTTCCTGTTAATCGGTTTGTTCACTGGAAATTGCTTTTACACTTTCACTGGGAGAGGGTAGGGAAAGGCTAAGGGCAAAGATGCCCTGCCCAGCGTTATCTCAGAACCACAGCTCAAATGGCTGGTTAACAAGATTTACTTTTAATTTACTTTATTTTAAATGGCAACATATGCCCTTCCTCCCCTGCAGTGCCCTACTTAACTTGCTCTAGCATACAAGCCCAGAGGGACCCTTAATGAAATTAAAAGGCAACACATTAAGTGGATAGAAGAAAAACACATTTTTTTACACAGCTTGTAACCAGTCTATGGAGGTCTGAGCTGAGCAGGTAACTGAGCAGACATTCCTGTGCTTATGCTGCATCCAGAGCCAATGGGACTGGCTTTTACTGGTATGAACGGCCATTAGGCATTAGGGTTAGGCAGGCTGGCTGCCCCACAAAAAACAACTATAGGTCAGGGTCACATAGGTGTGGGCAGAGGGGAAGTTGCAACAAGAATAGTGAACTTTCCAAAGAAATTTAAAAACCTAAGGCATATTTATGAACTAGGAGAGTACCATGAAGCCAAACATACCTCTGTATGTATCAGTCTATGGACAGCACATTGATATTACTGCATTGGCTTCAGAGATCCCTGTTTATGGTTGTCTCTTGGACACACGTATGTTCGATACTGATGTATCTCCTATATGCAGTGAGCTCTGTAGATTCAACATAATGTAAGCACCACTCTGTGTTTTACATCATGTTTTATTTCTCATAAATTAATAAATGATCTTTTAAAAATGTCTTTGCCTGCCTAACATTTATCCGTCTCTGGTTCGGCCTGAGTGCGGCCCTTGGGCCAGAGCCCAAACACAAGTCCAATCTCATGTCCTCTGCTGCCTGTCTGTGATGGAGAGCTCTCTGTTGCATGGCGTGCAGGAGCCTCCATGATCCCTCTGGGGCCAAAGCCTGCAGCACCCTTCATGCAGATCTCCTAATGGCTTCAGTGGCAGCTTTGTGTGAATAAAAGCTGAGTCAGGGCTGCAGGATTTGGCCCTCAGTAACTACATAACGTATAGTAATGGCTTTGTAATGCTAACATGAAATGTACTTTTAGAAGGCTTATGTCACTGGTTAAAGGAACACCATCAAGGTTAATTGGGCCCCAAATGTGACCTGTTTCCTCACCAGTTATATCAGTTTATAAGATTTATATAGTTCTTTATAAGGTATGGGCTGTATTATGGCTGCTCCCAGTTGGGTCCCTGAGGATGGCAGGAGAAAGAGGATGCATAAAAACAGATTATTTCCCCTCCACTCACCACACCCACAGAGGGTGAGTATATGGATGAGAGGGAACCACTAGCTCTGCCAGCAGGATCACACACCCCACGGGAGCAAAATTTGACTGGGCTGGATGTGGGGCCAGAGCCCTGTTCCCTCCCCCTTCCTGCACACCAGCTAGAGCCAAGAGAATCGTCTGTGGAGGGGCGTGCACTGAACACCGTTAGTACAGGGCTATGGAGTGCAGCAGCAGAGCACAGTCCCTTCCCTCCCCCACCAACCGTATGGAGACATTATGCCCCCAGTGCTTTGTGCCTTCTCCACTACTCAAGCACTATGGCTGCTCATCTGCCCCAGGCCAATAGAGTGCCCTGGTCTGTAAGAGCCATAATTGAACCCTTGATGTATTCTTTCCTTTAGAACGAAAGCTTCACTACTCCTCTTCCAGGAAAAACAAAATCAGTGCCAAACGCCAACTCCCGAGCTACTGGACACTGACAAGCCAGTGCATGCAGCACAGCCATAAGGAGCCCTAGAGTGACAATGCAGCTGTTTTTTAAAGTGACTATTACATTTAAAGTTTCCAAGGAGTCATTGTAACACAGGAAAAAATCTATTACAAAAATGATTAAACACACCCTTGATCATTTGTAGTCACCTGTTTCGTTTCCCAGCGGTTGTCTGAGTCTCTCTCTTACAATAGAGCCCCACAGGGACACACAACAGTGAAGACACCTTCTCAGCTCTCCAGTGGTGCCACTGTGCTGTTTTTCCCTGAGCTAGAGGAAGTGCAAGAAATTGCGAGTGTGTGTGTTTGTTTCTTCAGTCTCACATTGGGAGGCCCCTGCACACACCCCTCCTTGTCTCCCACTTTTTCAATGTCCCTGCTCTGTCCCCATGACATTGGCCAGGAGGCCAAGGGCAAGGGGGTAACATTATACAGCTTCACACATCCCTAAAACTAGCCCTGGCCTCGCTGCTACCCCATATCGTCTCCATTCACTGTATCATTCTGAACAACACGCTTTTGTTTCCAGTATTGCAGACCGCATGGAGCAACGCAGGAAACTAAACTGTAAATCCTTCCAGTGGTACCTGGAGAATGTCTACCCAGAGCTCAAGTGAGTTAATCCTCAACTCTTAGAAAGCTGGAAACCAGCTCTCTGAAAGGGTGTGGTAGGTAGGCCAGGGAGGAAAGCAGCCTCAGAATTGGGGAAGATCTGTGGCAGCTGGGAAGTAGGAAGTCAGGACTCTCATGTTCAGAGTAAATCCTGCTCACCTCTCTCTTTTTGGTGAGAAACCCTCCTTGATTTGCTGGCCTGCACTTCCACTTGACCCACCACCAGTTCCAGCTTGGACATTTGAGCTGGGAAAAGGGAGGTGGAAAAGGATCTCTGGGAGGGAAGTGGGGAGAGGTGCAGCTAGCAGGTGGGCAGGTAGGATAGAGCACGTTTTTGGGAGAGGGAAGGAGTGGCAAGGGCAGGTGTTTTTGTGGAATAGAGAGCTCTATTAGGAGACCTTCAGGAAGCCAGGTGGGGCAGCATCCATTGTTCACAGGGAGAGAGGACATGCAGTCAAAGGAAGTCAGGAGGTGTGTTGATGGGAAAAGAGCTGCAGACTAACATACCTCTGGAAATGAGGCTGTTAAGATCTTAAAGATCTGTTGTGTGAATGCCTGTTTCTGAATTTCCGGTGCCTCAGGGATCTGAAATAAAGTGGCTTGTTGAGGTATGGTTTGTATACGAGCTTATGGCATTGGTGGAAGTGTGGAGTACAGCTCCCTCTAATCTAAGGCTCCAGCATTTTTGCTGTGCACTGTACTGAAGTCCAGGGCCAGATTAACCATTAGACCCAATAAGCCCCTGGAGTCCCAGTGGCATAATCACATACAGCCTGGAGCCCCAAGGAACAAACTACATGGAATTGGGTCTGCCCCAGTGCTTAGATGTGAGATTTTCAAGGAAAACCCCAGATTCTGTAGCAACTGGTCTTTGTGAACTGGTAGCTGGCACTCTTCCTTCTGAGTCAGTACTGAACCAGTGCCCTAGCCCCGTGTTAGTGAGCAGCCATGTCTACACTAGGGCTGTGTTATTAGAACATGTTAGCTAACACATTCTACCAACACCTCTTTAAATCCTAGTCTAGACAAAGCCTATGACTCAGTAGGGTTAGAGGACAGTGGTTAAAAAGTAGGTAGCCAGCTGGAGCCCTGTCTACACTAGTGCTAGTTGCTACCACAGTGGGGATGAACTGGTGGTAGCAATGGGAAAATTTGGGACAGGGGAGGCTAGCATAGACCGAGATTTTTGCTTGAGGTACTGTCTGTCAAAGGAGATGCAACACTGAAGTCCTATCTCCTTGGGGATATTAAGGATCCCCCAGTACTTTTTGAAAGTAAGGGATACTAACTCAGAGTTCTGGCCAAATCCTAACTCACATTCTGCTTCCTCAAATTCCCTCAGACATTTCTGTTGGATATAATATTCTTCATTTGCTGGCCCCAACTATTGTGCTGTGTTCCACTCTAGAGGTGGACACATTTCAGTGGTGGTTGGAGTAATCTCAATATAAATAAGTACAGTGCATCGAGACACTTCTGGGTATAAGGTGCCATGCAAATCTTGTTTTTCTCCCAGGGTTCCTGAAAAGGAGCTGGTTCCTGGGATTATCAGACAAGGAGGACATTGCCTGGAGTCTTGGGGCCAGGACACAGCAGGAAATTCTGTAGCTGGTGTGGGAAGCTGCAAAGGGACAGTGAACAATCCCCCTGTCAGCCAGGTGAGGCAGGCTTGAATTTGGCTCTTTACTCCTGCTTGCTGCATTTTAGCAGCTTTGACACAGTGGTACTGGGAGGATAAATGTTTAGGAAAGGTGTGTGTGTATGATCTTCAGCATATCGGAGACCCGCGGCAGTGTGTCCTGACAGTCGGCAGTAGCTGCTTCTGCACAGCCTTATAATAAGTTACAGTCTCTCTGCTGTAGGGAGTGGACAGCATGTGAGTCAGAGTTTGAGAATGTGGCCCATAATGGAACCACTCAGATTAAGCTGAAGCATTGCATGCTGGGACTTGTGTTCTCCACTGGCCACATATCTGTTTCCAAGCTGGGGTGGCCTCAGGTGTCTCCATTTTATGTAAATTCGATGCGGGCCTTGGGCTTCATGGCAAATTGTTACCATGGCCCTCAGTTTGACAAAGTTTGGGTGCTCCTGATCTACTGTATTAGATATAGATTCATATCTTATAGTGAGATGGACATTAATAGACACATACAGATTCACAGGCAATACTCCATTAACCCCTGAATGCTACAGTGTGCACTCAGGAGTTGAGCTACTTCTCATTCTTTCTGCCTGTCTCATCCCTATAATGCAAAATACAGTAAAGAAGGGGCACATTATTCCCGCCAAAGGTGAGCTGCACTAGGGTTCATGCATTACACTGGAGCATTTGGCCTGGGTCCATAGGAGCTTACAGACACTGCTTTCTGGGCACAGTACAAACATTCACAGGATTTTGAAGTGGTTAATATACTCTTAACGGGCACAGACACTGGTGGAAATTGAAATCTTTGCTATAATTACTGGAAGAATATATTTAAATACTGATTCAGGAATGTAAGTCTGCACTTAAATAAAAATGTTTAAAGTACTTTTTAAAGCAGTGTTTGTAAGGGGCAGTGTCTGGTTAAAAAGCAGCTTTTAAAGAAACCTCATTTCTTTATGTTACTAATAACACTGAACATGAATGAAATGTAAATAATTTTCCAGTGCTAGCAATTGCAGCCCTGCTACCAAGTGGTATGCTACCAGAGCCATCATAGATCCTCCCCCTGCTACCCTACAATCAGTGTGGATCTGCAGGCTGTGCATTTACAGGCCCCACAACTTGTTCCATGGCAGGGGACAAACCAAAAAAAGGACTTTTCCAAAAGCTACATTCTGGATCAGATTTGACCCAACACTGTCCTCTTTAAATAAAATCATACCAAAGCACAATTCTAATCTGAGAAGTGATTTAGTAAACCGGCATTCTGGGAGGCAGTTTGTCTCTCACTGTCTCCAGAGCAAACACACCCAGGTTATGAGAAAAAGATGTGTGGTTTTTTTCCTAGCTGCCAGCCCTGCAAACTCCATTTGCGGTCTGAAAGTCATGCACGTCACCACGAGTAACAGAGATTCTCTAAGCCAGAATCTGTCCTTGATGGACTTGCTTAGGTGTAGCTGAGGGGAGAATTTGGTTCTGCAGTTGGAGTTTAGCTAATAACTCTGTTGATGATGGGCGATCCAGAATAGAACTCAGGTGCCGCTCCTGAAGTTGTATTGGCTCCACAGGGCTAACAAAATGTAAGATATAGGGGGAGAGAATATTTGTCACTAAAAGTCAGCAAATAATACTTAGAGGGAAAAGATCTGTTAAGGAAGAAGATGCCATTTTTACAGTGGCTTTTCAGAGTAAAGCCACACTTTATGGTAAGCAACCAGGACCTCAGCTGCTGTAAATTGGCATAGTCCCCATAACTTCAATGGGAGACTACATTACACCAGCCTGAGATCTTCTCATTTGACGGCCTTGCTACGGCAGGGAAGCAGCCTGAGCAAACAAAGGGTCCCAGTAAGCTATTTCATGCCAGCAAATGCTCATTCACATCTGTTATCTGTTGGAAACAAGTCTGCAGCTAGTATCCAACATGCCATTTAATCAGACTCACTGTGCCATTTCACTGTTGTTTGAAGTCACTGAAATGTATTTCACTTGGTTCCTCTGCTGGGCCACCGTCCCAGTGAATAATAACCTTAATACTTGATGGCGTGGGTGTCTATCAAGTGGCAGGAGGGATCAATGCAATGGCTTATTTTCTATGGATATGTGTGGGTTTAAATGTATGTGTTTTGCCTAACTTGATAAACTGTCTGTTGTCCATAATGGACAATTGCTGTTGACTCCTGGGAGAAGTAGGCAGTGAATTTGCCTATTAAGTAAAATAATCAGAAACTGTTGCCCGTTACCTCAATTAGAGGACAGGGTCCTACCTGCTTTGCAGGCCAATAGAACCCTGGTTATGGAAAGGTGCTGTGCAGGGAGATTCTTCGAACCCATGGATGATCTGACTATTGGAAGCCAGCCAGGCAGGTTTTGAAGTTCCCATGTCAGGGTTCCCCAAACCTGAACACAGACTTCAAAGCCTGGTGCCAGACCTGCCCAGGATCTGCCAGCTCAGTCCATGGGAATCTCTTCTCTGGTAAAGACTGAGTGAGGACTCCAGGATTTGGCTCATTTTTTCTGTTATATCATCGCTACCATAATGATGGAATCTGTATCTTTTTGTTTTCTCCTCCACAGGAGTGGGTCTTCAGTGACCCTTTAATTAGACAGCAGGACAAGTGTCTCTCCATCACCTCCTTCTCCACCGGATCTCAGATTACACTGGAAGCATGCAATCAGAAAGATGGCAGACAGGTATTGTACTGCCTTCGTAATGCTGTCACTGTCCCATGTTGGTATTAGTGCTGCCTAAAGACAAGAATTGGCACTGGCAAAGTGACCATATAAACTAAAAGGTCTCTTCCATCTCTAGATTCTAGGATTCATCCCTCACATGTACATCTCGTCTTTCATAAACTCTGATGTGACCTTCCCCTTACCAGCGATGGGATACAGATCACATTGCTCTGAGATACCCAAGGGAAGTGGTGAATGCATCATCATTTACTTATTTGGGGATATGTAAAATGTGTGTTTCACTCAAAGCTGAGCTTGCCTCTGGAGGCGGGGAGACAGGTGCCTCACACAGCCAGGACCAAATTGGGTTTGAGGCCTGAGTTGTTAACTGGACTGGACAAAGCACAATAAGGGAACAATCCTGCACTGCTAAAAAATGAATGGACTTGATGACTTATTAGGGCTCTTCTATTTCTGACTTCTGTGCTTCCCTCAGCAGTGAGGGAGAACAAGCATTGCATTGTCCAAGGCTGTGCTGGCATCTCTGCTAAGGTACCCAGGGCCGGCACTACTATTTAGTCAGCCTAGGCAATCGCTTAGGGCACCAGGATTATTGAGGGGGTGGTATTTTGCCGGGGGGGCGGCAGGCGGCTCTGGTTGACCTGCTGCAGGCATGCCTGTGGACGGTCCGTTTGTCTGCGGCTGCGGTGGAGCTGCCGCAGTCATGCCTGCGGACGGTCGACTGCTCCCGCGGCTCCGGTGGACCTCCCGCAGGCATGCCTGCGGCAGCTCCACCGGAGCCACAGACCAGCGGACCCTCTGCAAGAATGCCTGCGGCAGCTCCACTGGAGCCGCGGGATCAACACGGGGGGGCAGCGAAATGGCCGTGCACCTAGGGCACGAAAAACCCTGGCGCCAGTCCTGAAGGTTCCTATTGCCTTGGGAGCCCAGAGGCATGAAGCTGCATAGCCTATGACCAGTCCCCAGCACCATCTGCTCTAAAGTACTACAAGTGTCTAAATTTAGCCCTTGGCAAAAGGAAAGTGATTTTAAAAGCATCTGAAATTCAGCCAGGCCCGTCGATGGGAACCATGAACATAGATGTCTCCAGAGAGTTGGTTAATGCAGGAATCTCTCGAAGAGCGGTCACTGGGAATACGCTGGGACAGCTCTCACTGTTAAAATTAACCCTGCAAGAATAACCGAAGAGGGCTGTACTTTCCTGGGTCTTTCCCCTTCTGGGTGACCACAGACACCCCTAGCTGTGTAATTAGGTTACTCAGCTCTCCATAAGTGCGTTACTGAGTCCTCCTCCCAGTAGCAGAGAGGATCCTGGCAGCTGCCAAGATCATCAACCACCCCCTCCTCCAGGGAGGGCAGAACTGAGGGAGCAGTGGGGCCTGGCACCCTCACAATGGCAATATTGTGGGGGCTGATCTAGGTTTCCCTCCCCACAGTATTTCCTCTGTACCTAGGGAGAGTGCAAGACAGGGCTGCCCAGACCTTGTTCCTCCTCTGGCTCACCCGCCCCCCCCTTGGCTCCAAGAGATGGGGACCGGAGCTGGGTTGGGTGGAGAAGGGCAGCAGGGTGGAGCTGCATCATTTCTGGGGTGGTGGTGGGGGAGAAAGGGGACAGGCTGTTTCCTCACCAGGGTTAAAGCTGGGGCAAGGAGCAGGATGTTGGGTGTCCTGGGTGTCTGGGATGAGGGAGCAGGGACACTGTGCTGCCACAGCCACCCTAACCACCTGCTTCCTGTGCCGCGCGTCTCCGAGGCCAAGATGAGTGCCTGCCCTGCCACCCTCTCCCACCCCTTCAGCTGCCTTTGAACCACTTGTCTGCAGTTGCGAAGTCCAGATCCTGAAAAGTCCAAATCTCTTCCTCCCCATTCACCATAGCCCTCTGCTGAGGGCACTAACAGAGAACATGTTTTTTGAGGCTCACCCTCAGACACCTTCAGTGGTGAACATCTCCCTGTTCCTACCATCTTCTTCCAAGACATTATCTGTGTTGTCTAGGACCACCCCTGTCAACTCTAGAGGGCAACGAAGTTCTCTTGCTTTGCTCCTTCTCCTTCCCCTCTCACAATTCTCTTTCCTCTACTCTGCCCTCTTGGCTCTCCCCGCCTTACAGGGGGTCAGAGTGCCGCTGCTGAGCCTGGGGCCACACAGCCCACGCCCACAAGCTCCTCCTTGTTTGACTGGCAGGACACTTGATGCCCAGGTTGCACCCTTCTTGTCCTGGACTTCTGGCAACAGGATTTTTTCCAGCCTTCTGGGAACTATATTTGAACCTAGTGGTGCCAATACAATGTATATCTTTCAACATAGCCCCCAGCCTTGACTATGTTAGAGGACATGGGAGTGCAGTAGGGTGACTTTGCTCAGTGTATCTTTCCCATCTCATTCTGCTCTTTAGTGCTTACAGTACTGAAAAGTTATCAGGTAGCTGACAGCTGGAAACCGGGTTAGGAAGGTGTGGAGAGAAGCCCACTCTGCTGTATCTCTGTTCCCAAACACTCTTCTTGTTAGCCCAGACTTGCACTGACACAGGAATCACCTGGTAGCTGCCAGCTTCAGTTTCCACTTGATCTGGGAGCTGGCAGAGAAAGTCGCACTCCCCAAAATGAAGTTGAGGCATTGTCTCAAATGCAAGGCTAGGAAAAGAGGTAGCAGGGGAAAGGGGAGAGAGGATGTGGGGAAGGGAGGACCCCTTCTAGTTAAAGATCAACATCAATATTAATAGCAGTGGTTGCCAGACTTATGGGTGTGGTTACACAATACCCTTTGTCAGTCCAGGACATGCAGCCAGCTTGAACACTGCTAGTAGAGAGAGTTCCAGCTGCAAGAATCCTTATTTGTAGTTTGAATCCTAGAAGTTCAGAGCTGTTTGGATCTAGGGTTTACCATTAGCCCATTATATAGAGGTGGGCCCAGATTCAAAATCCAGATCCAGGGTTGGATTCAGGCCCATGTATCCCATCCCATCCCCACAAAGTTCAGGAGTGTTTGGAACGTGAGCTTTGGTTCACCCCCATCTCTAATTATTTGAAGCATTTAAACAAAAATCCTTATTAACAGACTGTCAGCAAAATCATCTGCTAGGTCAAGTCCTTGATTTGAGTCCAGCTCATCCACATAAGGTAATGGAAAACAATGACTCACATCCTTAGTAGGCTGGCTCCAAATTTTTAGTGTGCGCATCTTTGTAATGAGACCACTATAAAACTGTCACATCAATGCTGTGTAAATCACTCCAATGGTGCAATGAATCCACATGTGTTAGTGTGCATTGATTTTTCACTTCTGGCTAGAGGACCCCACATGCCTCTCTGGCACACAGATGACGCTGGCCCTGGTGGGCTAGAGAAGCAGGCAGAGGTGGCAGAAGCTCGTTTTGAATGGGGGAGGGGACTGAAGTTTGGGACAGTGTGCGCACACTGAGGAACCTGTGGTCAAGGTGCAGACAGAGCTTGGGCAGTGCCAAGTGCTCTGGCAGCTGCAGAAAGGCAGAACAGAAAGGTGAGCAACTGTTTCGTTCAGTAGCCAAGCCAGAGTAAACTGTGTCACAACACCAGGAGCCTTGCTCTGTTACTGAAAGACAGTTTGATTTGATGTTCAGAAAGAGAATAAAGACTTGCAAGCTGTAGGCCAGTCAGGTCATTCAAATACTGTTGTTTTTGCCAGAAAGACAAGCAGCAGTTTAATTTGTGAGCCACATCCAAGTAGTCTTTGTAACAAAGTACTGAGTCAGAATAAGTCCATGTACATATATGCAGGAAAGCACTTGATGGAGAGATCAGAGAATGACCCAAGTCTAGAAGCATTCCACCCCCATCACGCTATTCTGTAATGGGCTAAAGGGGACCAGGAACAAAATATATTTGGCAAAACCATGATCACTCAACAGGAACAGCTGGTAGCTGGCAGCACTAGTGGAGAGCTAGCCAAGTGCTATTCTGTATGATCAGAATTAGATTTCAAACCAGATGGACATTATCCATAATAATATTTAGACGCTAGCATTTCTACTTGAATGTCAGATAAATTATTGCATAGTCTCTCAGACTGGTGGTGGATGTGGAATTTTAATTTGTAATAAAGTAAAGACAAATATAAGACCAAGTGAGAGTCAGACACTAAAAACAAGAGAAAAGAATTGAGAAACCCTGGCATAATATTCCAAGACAGAACAAAGTCAATGCAGAGAAATCCCATTAGACGGAAGTATTTCATTGTAATTTACCTGAGGGAATGAGACCCCAGCCTGAAGATTAGGACAGTCAGTTCTTCTTCGAGTGCTTGCTCATATCCATTCCAGTAGGTGTACGCGCCGCGCGTGCACGTTCGTCGGAGAACTTTTACCCTAGCAACTCCAGCGGGCCGGCAGGTCGCCCCCTAGAGTG